>NC_025689.1:3376469-3384418 GCF_000633955.1 Camelina sativa | reverse complement strand
AAAAAAAAAAAAAAAAAAATGGCGAAATTATTCATCAAGCAAGCCGAGCAATACGCAGCAGCCCGACCAAATTATCCAATCAAACTCTTCGAATTCATCGCATCGAAAACACCGTGCCACGACCTTGCTTGGGACGTAGGCGCAGGTAGCGGCCAGGCCTCACGATCGGTAATTTAATTTTCCAATTTTCATGTAATTAGTCTTCAATTTTCTTTTTGTATTTATTCAACCTTTTATCTATATATATATATCATGTTATGTGTTTGATACACTTTTGATTCAATATCAATTCCGACCGTTGTTACTAATTTTAATCTTACTCAGCTAGCGGGAATATACAAGAAGGTGATTGCTACGGACACGAGTTCAAAGCAACTTGAATTTGCTGAAAAGCTTGCCAACGTCCGTTACGAACTGACTCCACCGACGATGTCATCAACATCTGAGATCGAGAAGCTAGTGGCAAAAGAATCATCAGTCGATTTAGTCACAGTCGCACAAGCCCTTCATTGGTTCGACCTCACGAACTTTTACAGCAACGTGAAACACGTTCTCAAGAAACCAAACGGGGTGATCGCTGCCTGGTGCTACACCAATCCGGAGGTTAACGCCGCCGTGGACAAAGTTTTCCAGCGGTTTTACGATGAAGAACTTGGTCCTCATTGGGATAAAGCGAGGCGGCTTGTGGAGGATGGGTACAGAGGAATTGAGTTTCCGTTTGAGAAGGTGGATGAAGATGAGTCAACGGGAAGTCAAAGTCTTCCGGTTAAGTTTGTGACGGAGAAAGAAATGGTGTTGGAAGAGTATATGACTTATCTGAGGTCATCTTCGGCGTATCAGACGGCTAAGGAGAAAGGTTTGGAGCTTTTGACTGCGGAGATGGAAGGAGAGTTTGCTGATTCTTGGAAAGAAGATGGGATTGAGAAGAAAATTGTTAGGTTTCCGATTCATTTGTTGATCGGAAGAGTTGGAGAAGGCCGTCGTGTCTGAACTCTGAATTGATGATATGTCACACACACTTACGCATTTCGTCGAACACTTGTGTGGGTCTGTCTCACCCAAGAATACATTTGCTTAGATATTATTTTTGGAATACAACTGAGGCCACAATATTCATGATAATCTGCAATGTGTCTGCTTATTATTACTATAGTAACAAGTTTCTTGAGACAAATGTTATTGTAATATGGAAACACTCTGGGTTGCATTACAATTTTGTGTCAAGAACTTGCAGGAGACAGACTTTGCAATTTCATTTCTTTCTTTTTGTTTTCCATCAAACTCCATCTTGACTCCTCTTCATATATCTCTCTTCATTGTTATACCTGCATCTGTAAAGCAACTAGTTGGAGGAAGGAAGCATAATCCAATGAACCCGAATCAATTTTAGAGCTGAAAAAAAGCCTTTCAAACCGAGACCTCTTACCTCAACAAATTTCCTCTCTTCACTTTCTTCCTTCCTCTTGTAGAAAATTAGCTGTAGCTATGACTAGTTTCCACTATTCCAATTTCTTCCTCCTCGCTTCTCCTCTGTTCATTTTCTTCCTTGTCTCTTGACTCTCTTCTTTGCCGAGAACGTTCGAGAGAATACCTCTTATACTCATCAGCACCAACATCTAGACCACCGGCAGACTTTGTAACGCCCTCAAAGAAATGTTTTGCCGCAACTCCAGCTGCTGCACCGTAAGTGGCTGACATACGTTCCTCTATTTCTGGGAGAGTGGAGAAGCTTGCAAAGAGCTTCTCCAAGTCTTCAAGAACTTTTAGAGGCCTTTCTTTACCATCGTTCGGTAATATTTCCTTCATAGTTTCTATCAGCCTGAGCGCCTGCCCCAGGAACACATACGCGTTAGCCTCATCTATCCCTTCGCAGCCTTCTCCTTGTGCATCTGGATTAACTGGCTGTTCCACCTGCAAGATCACTTGCTTTCCCGGCTGTAGCTGCTCTGCTGGATCAGACACCCGTGTCCTGTCTATGGCCATGCTTTTCTTCAGGGCATTCAGTCTTTCCACTTCATCTTTAGCCTACGAACAAAATATTAGAGTTGGGAAAAAAGTTAGATACTCGCTGACAGGGACATATCAGAATAGATGAATATGATATGTAACTAAGGGGAGAAAAATAGTCGCATTACCTCCCGAACAATGTCCAGACCGAGGCACCCTTTTTCCAAGGCATCATCAGCTGCATGAGAGAGTAAACTACTCAAACGGTCAAATCTTCTCCTCTCATCCACAGGGGTTTTCATTAGTTCCCACAGCTCATGCATGTTTCTTACCAAATTCCGTAACTGTAAAGAAATAAGAAAAATAGATCATCAATCCTAACTAGCCATGGTTTGCTTTTGTGGATTTCCAGAATTTCTTCATTCCAGTGAAAAATGGTACAAGGCTACTGAATAAGAAAGTGATTCTCCTAATCCTGAATGCTATAATGAGAAATCATATACATATACAATAAATCAGCAAAGGTCTTGACTGCTGTTCCGACCTGCATGTTACTACATATTTTAAAAAAGAAAACAAAATACTAAAAGATCGCAAAGTGATAACAATGTCTAACTTTTGTCAAACATATGGGAGAAAGTGAATATCCTTTCTCAACCCAACGTGTAAATCAGCAAACTGTGCACTACTCTATCAGGATAACAAATGGTTAAAGTATAATGCAAAAATCTATGTCAAAATAGTTCCCAAGTATTCATTGATCACCTGATGCAGCCTCCGACATTTCTCCTTCTTCTGAGACTCTACAAGTTTTGTCAATCTAGCAAGAGTAACATCAGAGATGCTTTTTGATACCCCGGTCAAGCTTTTATGGACTTTAATCAAGGCCTCAGGGAAATCAAATGACATTATCTCTGACAACTCATGGATATCACTGAGATGAGAGTTGACTTTCTGCAGCCGAGCAGCCTGAAATTGAAATAAAGGTAAGTACATAACCACAAAACGTTTTGAAACAACAAACCAATGTGTACACATAAATATAGGATAACCTTTTCATTGTGAAGATATTGCAGATGTGCTCTAAGTCCATCCAAATTTATTTGAGTCAATTCGCCAGAGTTGCCAGGATAATCATTTCCGGCTATGTGAGAAGAGATCTCTGCTATTTGAGTCAGTATTCCAGAGAATTCTTTCCATATTAGATCTTTCTTCATCCGAAGATCTTCCAGTACAGGCTTTATAGTGGAGATGCGATGTTTTAAAGTGCCTGCTTTCTTCTCAAACAGAAGGAAACAAAACAACATACATAAGAAAAACCATATCTGCTCCCTGTAAAAGAAACAGATAGTGATGCTAAGAGAGTACCATACCCATGAAAACGAGACTTGTACACCAAGTGCAGATGTGAGGCTAGTAACTTCAGCTTCGGCTTCAGCTAAGGAACGCTGTAACTCAGCTCTGTACTTGCGAGTTTCCTCAACCTTCTTAGTGTATATATCCAGACATTCCTGCTCAAGTTCTAGCGTCATCTTAACTCTCTCATTGTAACTTTCACCAATATCGATCCAGAGGTTCTACATCAGCACAAAAACAAATTCCGAACTAATCAAGGAACGAAAGAGACAGTTATCAGAAGAAGGAATCAAAAGAAAGCAATCAGATCAGAAGCATGAACCCTAGCAAAACAAATTTGATACTCAATTGTGATTAGTTCTACATCAGCACAAAAACAAATTCCAAACTAATCAAGGAACGAAAGAGTCAGTTAACAGAAGCATGAACCCTAGCAAAACAAATTTGATACTCAATTGTGTATCAACTCGCCGGAAATCACATTCGCCGGCAATTCAAAAGGCAGACTAACTCGAAACAATCCAGGGGAATGGATAAGCTACGGAGAAAAGCGAGAGATCTGAGAACATAGGAGTTACCTGCAACTCCTTAAGAAGGGAAGAGCGAGCAGTCGCGGTGGTGCCGGGAAGCGAAGCGTGACTGGTGATCAAAGAATTAGGCAGTGGCGCTACTTGTTCCGGCACCGGCAGATTTACTAATGGTTCAAAATCAGGATTCTCCATCCCGGAACAGAAGGAACAAGAGTGCGAATTGAGCAGCTCCTCAAGAAGGGAAGAGCTAGCGGTGGTGCCGGGAAGCGAAGCGCGACTGGTGGTCGATGATTCATGCGGTGGCGCTACTTGTTCCGGCGCCGGAAGACCTAGTGATGGTTCAATTTCACGGTTCTTCTTCATCTCGGAAAAGCAAATCGATCTAGGAGGAGCAGAAGATTCGAAATTGTAACTGCCTCTTTGCGTTTGAGTTTGGCGCGATGATCAGAGAGAGAGTAGTAGTAACACATGTTTTGAATTCTTCCTTTGGATCCTGATGGGCCTTTCATATTTACTGGACTTTGGGCCCCTTGTTTTTTTCTTAATCCTCTCGCCATATGCAATCGCACAAATGGCGGCGCCCTTGAGAGCGAGGATCCAGTGACACGTAGAGAAAACCGGACCGACTGTTTCGATGTTCGGTCACCGTCAGCTGATTCGAGGAACTCCGCATCATACTCGTAATGGACGACGTCGACGGCGACGATCGTTTCATCGAAGTTTCCGTTGTCGTTGTAACTGAAGAAGAAGAAAAAGAGGAGCATCATGATACCCAAAAATAAAATAAAAAAAGGAACATTTTTATTTAGCGTTGAGTGAGAGATTGAAAAGGTGACTTCAATTATGGGCCTGACCGTAGGCCCATCAAGAACTTCTAATGAGCCCTTTTTATCTTTTTTCTTTTTCTTTTTTCCCTCTAGTGTAGGTTCCCGATACATTTGTTGTGTTAGATAAGAAATGAGAGTATGGGACCGTAAGTGATGATGACAGTAGGGTGTCGACGTTAAGAAAAACCCGTGTTCATGTTTTATGTTTTGTAGTTCCAGCTTTCCTGGGGATCTAATCTTTCCCTGAGCCACACACACATACCGCACGCGGCATTTGTCCTATTCTCTCTTTACCGCACGCGTAAACTACACAACAATCAAAATAGTTTCCAAATTCCAACTCTAGTACAAAATTACACTAACTTATGTTTCTACACATCTCTTTTTTACAACACAATTATACTTTACTATGGTTGGTATGATTTGGGAGTTTTAGTGAGGATTTGTAAATACTATTCCAATTTTTACTGTTCTTACTTTTTATCCCAGTTGTTTTTGTTTGATAACCAACTAGGCAACAACATTGAAAGGAACATGCCTATCATCATTCTGGATGATGTTTCGTGGCTATTTCTATCCAACAAAATGCCAAAACACGTTCACACCTCTCAGAACTTGGAAGATATTACAAGCAGCCAAGTATACAATAATACAAATGTGTGTATTTTATATATGCGTGAGCAGACGAGGAAGCATCCCAAGAACTTTCAAAATTTGTAGCTATATGAAAAAGTCATATATAAATGTCGATAGATCCAAAAACACCACTATTATTGAGAAGTGCAAAACCAAAATCTAAAATACCATATCATTCTTGTTTGAAACATTTAAAACTGAAATAAGAATATTCAAAATTGAAACATTTTACCGAGAGTTAATCTCGTTGAGTCATTTCCATGTCATGAAGTAACACATTCGCTGACTAAATAAAGAGAGCCATGTGGAGTTGTACCCTATTCTAATCAACAGAAATCTCATAAAAAACTTAATAATAGAAATTAAAGTATTATTGAACTATACTTTCATATTATTTCTGTCGTCCCTAACATTAAAGAATTCATAGAAAGCATTTATACCTCCTCCGGCAGAGAGTTTGATTCTTTAAGCACAATCATGTTTCTACGCGTTGCTTCTTATAAATTTAAATGCATTGATAAAGTCCATTTACTAACTAACTAATTAAAAATTCTTGTGGTGGTTCGAACATTCTACACGTATGTGTGTGGTTACGATTCGAGAGAGACTCGGCTTTTATTGTTGGTTGGACCTTGTGGTGCATGTATCTTTTTCCGTTTACTTCCAATTTAGAATTCGGCGGATTCTATTAGGATTTAGAGTAAAATAATTTGCTTGTAAAAGGTAAAAATATATTCGCATATTTACCAAAAGAAAAAGAAGAAGAAACATTGAAGATGGGGAGGAGGGTCCATACTCTCCTCCATACACTCTAGACCACGAGTCGAGAGTGGAGTACAGTTGGTTGGCGCACTTGCTCTTGACAAATGTTGTGGACATAGTCCCTCCAAAATTTAATTACCATTATTCTTTTTCCTTTATACACCAATCAAACATCGTTAGAAAGTGTGAAACGTTTTCGGTAGTTAATACATGAAAAAAGATTGTTGACCAAAAATATTTCTGTAATTAGAATTTAGAACGTCGACCAAAACATGTATGATGTATATAGTCAATAGTCATAACAGTTTACATCAAATGTGTGATAACATTATGAATAAAACTCTTAAAAGAATATTATCTTCTATTCTTTTTTTTTTTTTTTCCCAAGAATATTATCTTCTATGGAGCATATTGAAATTTTCTAAAGTGAGACGATTGATTGGTCCTAGACTCCTAGCTTTCAATTTTAAAGCAATTCGAACTATAACCCCAAGAATCACTCTGAATCCTTAATCATCTCAATCTCAAGAAGAACAATAATATTAGATTGAGATGATAAAACGATTAGTCAAAAAAAAAAAGTAATTAAGAAAGAGATAATGCATGCTTAATAATTGGAGATAGAGAGAGCTGATTGGTATATTTAGCCTTGATCTAGTCTTTCTCCTTCTCATCTACTTATTTTTAGCCACCTCAAACGCATCATCAAGTTATTAGTAGTAGATAATTACTTACTAGTCTTTTCACCTAAAGTCATATCTTTCAACAAACGGATGAGTGAAACTAGAAACATTTGTTCACATTAGAGAGACGTCTGGTTTAAATTAATTGTATTAAACCAAGGGTGAACGATTTAAGTGTTTGCTTAATTGCCGTTACGAAATTAATTAATTTAATAATATCCCCACCGCAAAATAGAGATTAAATAAATATATTTCTTTATGTTTATATGAAAAAAAGAGAACAAAAATAAAAAGAGCAATATATAGTGATGTCACCATCATCAATCAAACAAAATGATACTAATGATAATGATGATGATGATCAGATCATTTCATCGCTGGAGCTGCTTTGAAGCTCCATCATGCGGCAAAAGTCTTCAAAGCAAACAAAACCGTCGCCGTTTCTATCAACGGTCGCTATCATACGCACACACTCATCTAACGTGCACCGTTCGTCACCGATCACACCAAAGACTCTATGCAACTCCTCCGCCGATATTTTCCCGTTACGATCCGCGTCAAAGTACTCGAACACCTCTCTCAGCTCCTCCGTCTCAACAGATCCTTGTCCTGACGTACCAGCTACACGGCTAGCAAGGTCTTCAAGGCTGATACAACCACCATCGTCGTTATCTCCGTCGACTTCTTTAAGCATCAAACTTACCTCTTCTTGACTCGGCGGTTCAGGGCTTAACCTGCTAAGAAGCGCAGCGAGATCTCCTCTAGAAACAACACCGTCATCGTCACGGTCGATGAGTTTAAACGCTTGGACAAGCTCAGTGTAAAAATCTCCGGAGCTTTGAGGAGGGAGAACACTTATGGGAGTAGCGGTTGGACCTGCAGGTTTGATGAGGTTTCCGTAAGAACCATCTGAGGAAGAGGAAGAAGCATTTGAGCTGAAGGAAGAAGGATCTTCAGATCTGGAGACTGAAGCTTTTGATTTGGAACGGAAGAGACGTTTTGGGCTGATACGGCTGAGGCTAGCGGCGAGCTTCATTATCAAAGAAGAGAGATATAGAGAAAGAGAGATGAGTTTTGATTCTTGTTGGTTTGAGAGGAAAGAACGAGGAAGGAAGGGTATTAAATGGGAAGAGAAAGAGAGTAGCCATTGCAGCTTCCACGAAGCTTCCTTAGGAGAGAGTAGTGGTTTCGTGTTTTTTTTTTTTTTC
>NC_025689.1:3354111-3376231 GCF_000633955.1 Camelina sativa | reverse complement strand
TTTTTTTTTTTTTTCCTTTTTTTTTTTTTTGATACTTCCTATATATACTCTCAACACTATCATGAATCATTCTTTATTTATTTATTTTTTATTTGATTTTTTCTTTTATTAGTTTGATTACATTTATTTACTACTATAATGAGTCCGATTCATCTGCCGTTTTTTAAAATAGTTTCAACGTATCTGTTGGGTAGGAAACAAATAGTATTACCTAATTTAATTATTTTGTTTAAAGTTTATTTTTCTCCTAAACATAGTTGGAGTAAAAGAAACAAAAAATGTTAATTGTCTGATTACTATGTTTTGGTGTTTTGTTGGATTCGATTTACAATTTATGGGTTCTGACATCGTCACAGGTATGCAGGTGCAGTGGTCGTCTAGTCATCCTCCCTCAAGAACCTAATTTTCTTTTTTAACTTTAGATTAATAGGTGCGTAATTATGAGGATGTTTTTGGGGTATTTTATTACTATGATTTAATTTTGTACTTGGCGTAAAGTTTGGTTCATGTCTCTTTTTCGTGACACGCGAAAGCATAAATCAGTAAGAAAATTGTGGTCTTTTTTGTTTTTTTTGGTAGTCAATCAATATTTTGTTCCTTCCAAAAAAGCCAATATTGTATTGTGTAAATTTCTCAACATTTGCATGAGTTCTTTTTTGGTGGGTTAACCTCGGCGTGGCCAAACACGTTGTGTGTTCCTTTTTTCCGTTATAAAGGATTTTTTATGAAACCAAAAGTATCGACAGCATTAGCAACAACAATATTAATTCAACTTTTTCGGCTATAAAAAATCGAGGGAAAATATCTACAGAACGAACGTAAGACGCACTACTTGGTTTGGTACGGCCGTGACCGCCTTTCTTCTTAAAAAAATAATTTGTGTGTCGAGAAATGATAACAAAATTTGATCGAACCGACTAGTTTATAACTTTATCTCTTGACATTTCGAAGATATTATAAAATTGCACTAGATTGATGATACGAGGCAAATTAAGAAAGTCTTTCTATTTTAGTTGCCTTCTCAGTATTTGAAGAAACTTTTATAAGGTTAATATATATATATATATATATATATATATATATATTGGAATTAGAGCCGCCCCAAGTAGTAGTACGTCCTATGAATTATGTATGAATCTCCCTCTACTTGAAATCTCTCTAGTGTAGCATTTTTGCAAGCTACGTACTCCGATCCCTCGTCCAAAGACAAACTCTTAACAATCAAAGCTTCTAACTAAATAGCAACTCTTGTCCCCTTGGAAAATCAAAGTGATTGCTTAATGGATGTTGCAGTTTTGGATCCTGCTTCCATCTCCGAGAACATGACGTATATTTAGTGATTCGGGTTCATCAAGCATTAGAAGAGTTAACAACAACAAAAACATTTTTGATTTGTACGTATATCATTTTTGTGCGGGGACCATGCTAATCTACTCCAAAGAGATGCATATGGTTAAGTGGTTGAAAGAATCATCATGTGATTGACGACTAGAGTTCGAATCTTCATACTACGATTTCAATCATTGTAGGCCACTAGAAGTCTTAAATGGCAAGAGTGCCCTTCTTGTCGGTTGTCACAACTCACAAGTCTAAATGCTGAGACTCCCGGCCAGATTATGAAAAAAAAAGAAAAAAAAAAACATCAATACGAATCTTATTGTATATTACTTGTAAACGAAGTATCCGTACATATATAGTAACGATTACAAGATCTTTAAACCTCAAGATCGGGTCATGTGACTTGGGTCCAGTAGTATGTGTAATATGGAATACTCTTATTCTCATCGTTAAACAGATGCGAACACAAATGACAATAGATGTATATCTAAAAATGGAACATGTAGATGTAGATGAGTACTATATCAAAGGGTTTTAGCTTTGAGATTGACAATAAGTGGTGCAGTAATCTTTTTCAGCCCAACAAAGAGCTGGCGTTTTGGGGCAGCAATAACAGCCGCCTTCGAAAACATTGTTGCAGTCGCCAAGGAAGCATGCAGACATATCCACTTTGTTTGATCTTCCTATCCTCGCACCTACACATTTAAGTTGAAACACACATATATCAACTCAACTTTGACGGCTCCAAACCAAAGAGATATTTAGTGAACATTACATATGAGCTAGACAACTAATTATACATACATTGATGTAGAGCCAATAGAGAAAACAATAGTATGCAGACGAGAGATGCATGTGATGATTTCATGGTTTGAATATCTTAAAAGGATATGATGTTGTGTTATTTTAGTTATCTTACTGAGTCGTTGTTAAAAATCCAAAGCGCAAGCTTATATATATATAGGGAGGAAATAGAGAAGCTTAAATTAGGTAATACAGTATTTAAAGATAATATATACATATATATTTTTCTGCGGTCACAATCTTTGAGCTTTCCAAATATTTCGGTTTGTTTCTGAGGGCTGATCGTAGAAATTATGAAATTTCTTCTTAATCTCTAGTTTAAACATTTTGACATTTTGCAAACTAGAGATCAAGCTTTGTCAACAGAACACCTCTTACTTCAAGCATTTAACAAAACTACTCTTTTGTTCCCTGAAAAATCAATAAATGATTGCTTCATGGATATATATTGCAGTTCAAATTTCTTAAACCTCAAGAAGGGCACTGCGGTGAGACTTGGGACCAAGTTTTGTAACTAAAGGGTCGTCTTATTCTCGTTGCCAAACAGATGCAAAAACAAATGACATGCACCGAAAGGCCAAAACACTAATAAAACAGAGCACATTATTAGTGGTCATAAATACAACTTCATTACCACCCTCACCCTCTGCGTCGTTCCTAAATCTCAATATGCCAGGAATCATCAACTGTTTTTGTTGTAAATTGGAGACATATAAAAGTTCATATTTAAATAAGGAAATTTATGAAAATTCGAGTGAACTGATATGGAAACAAGAAAAATTAGAAACCATCGTTGCTTTATTCTTCTAGTTGTTTCTAGATGCGTGATTAATGTCAAAGGCGCAGATTAAAGACTTTTCAAACCCTAACCAATCTAGACTTTTTCATCAAGCAAAACTCGTAAAGCCCAAGAAACTTCAAAGTCCCAAAATCACTCTGAACCCCTTATTCCACATTCTATATATATAACGAAATAAAAGGAATACGAACCACACGAAAAATACTTTTATACACACATTCACAAAGTTGTTGAGTTTCGTTCGATTTGATTTACAATGTCGGGCCTTCTTCAGTTCAATTTTTTCCCAACCGATTTCTATTATCCGAGGCCAAGTCGAGTAGAATGTGTCGACAAGACTAAACCTTGTGTTCAATCAATGTCGACAAACGGATTTAAGAAAGAGAATGCGATTGTAGTCGGGGGAAAGAACCAAAGCTGTTTGATTCTTTATGTCAACGGCGAAACAAAACGGTATGGGTCGTCGCCTGATGATGCATCTACGTTTCTTGAGTCTTCTTCTCGTCATTATGACTTCACCAATTCGGCTTTTTTAATTCATGGGTCATGACTGTGATGGATGTCATGACTGTTTGGGATTTTTTAAATAGATTATTGCGATTGTTATGTTTATGTTTGTACTAGTTGCAATAACTTATCATACTAATATCTTCATTCCCCTTGATGACAATTGCTATATCATTTTCATACTAATCTTTATTCTCCCGGATTAAAACCATCACCTAACAGCAATAATGGAACCAAACCAACCCATGTGGCCATGTGGATCCGAAGACTGTACACATTCAGTGAAAGTTCCACGCGAAACGATTCTATTTCTTTCAATGATATATGGACGAACCTATAATCATTGAGATATGAATTATGAACATAGAGAGAGATTTTTTTCATTCTAAAAGCAATTAAACTATGGCATAGAATAGTGTGTCTCCCCACCAATTTACATTCCCATTGTAAAAAAAAAACCAAAAAAAGAACAAACTAAGCCAGAACGTCAAAGAGACGAATAGTTAATGTTATGAACCGAAGAACATAAAACATAAACGAAAGAGAATCATCAGAGAGATCCAATTTTTTTTTTTAAATGCCCACAAATCAATTAAAAGGTTTTTTTTTGTTTAACCAAAAAAAACCCTCTTACAATCAAATCCCGAAGAAAGCTTTTAATAATGTAGAGAGACTCCACAATCAGAAGCAAACATCCAAGAGACAGCAACAGCACAGTGCAGCCATACTGCAAACACAAAAGAAAAAAATTCAAAGTACTCATAAACAAAACATTCACAAAACCAAAACAAGAAGGAAACAAAATCACAAATCTAGTTTGCTTTTAAACATACAATGTAGTAGTAGTAGTAACCAGTACATACTAGATGCAAAATTCACTAAAACCAACATCAGATTCACACTCTTTTTATGTTAAGCAGACACACACACACACAAAAAAGTCAAGATATATAGAGAGGAATATTCTCTATTCTAGCTGGTAGCACATGCACATATAGTCTTAAGAATCTGTAATGAAATATTCAGATAAGGGAATAAAGTCAAAATTATACTAATAAAAATCAGAGTGTGAGAGTGAGAGTTAGAGTGAGTGTTAGACTAACCATCCTTCAAGAAAGCCAGGACTGTTGTTCTGTTGTTGGTGATGCTGTGGTGGAGGAGGGTACTGTGGAGCGTACGGTGGAGGATAGCCTTGCTGAGGAGGGTAGCCTTGTTGAGGAGGATATCCCTGAGGAGGATAGCCTTGCTGAGGAGGATAGCCTTGCTGAGGAGGATATCCTTGTGGTGGATAAGCATCTTTTGGTGCTGGATATCCCTCTGGTGGATAACCTAATAATAACAATTCAGATCCCAAACACACACACATAAATTCAGCATAATCAACAAACAGATCTAATGATAAAAATTAACAATTCTATTCAATTACTGATTAATACGAAACCGGAATTAGAGAAAAGATAATTGAGAAAGAGGAGGGACCTTGGGGAGGAGGAACACCAACGGGAGGTTGATTGTACTGGCTCATTGTTCTTCTTCTTGATCTCCTCTTTTCTTCGAAATATATGAAAAAAGTCGTAGAAGAGGAAGAAGGAGATCACACGAACCCTAGAGAGAGAGAGAGAGAGATCCAAAAGTGTGAGTCGGAAGAAAAGTTTAATAGAGAGAGCGATAGACGAGGAAAAAGGAAAAGGAGGAGAGTGTTTTAAGTAAAACGCGTTTTTTAATTTTGGCAGTTATTATTATTATTTTTTCTTGTTTTTATCCATAACTTTAGCGTTCAATACGATGATGAAAACGAATCAACAAGATTCACGCGGTTTCTCAACTGTTGCTTTTTCATTGGTTGTTTAATTGTTCGTTCTTCTAGTGTGTTGTGTTGTGTTGTGTCTTAAAAAAAAAATGAAAATCTAGTGATGCCTGAAGTTGTCAGTATATTTTACTTTTGATTTATACTATTAAGAAGAAAATCAATATCTTATTGACTCTTTGACTTTAAATATTACTTAACTTGTTAAGATATGTTTTTTTTGTAACATGGTAATTGAATGCATACGAATACCAAAATACTAATTGAAATTAGTTTTTCTTCTCTTGTTGATCACAAGTTCACAACCATTCAAGCTCAACTCATAATAGAATAGAAGATAAGCCATCTAAATTATTCTTTCACATTTTTATACAAAGGTCCTTATTGTATCCAGTGTTTACACAATCGTATCCCTCAAATTCTTAATTAGCTATTAAAAGTTACTAATCAAAGATGTCACCTTATTGAAATAAACTTGAGATCAAGATCAAAACCAATAATGCACTTTTAGTTAGTCTCTTTAACTAGCTTACTCACACTTGATGTCCTACAAATTATGTCATGTTCACACATTACTTAAGACGATGGCATATGCTATAATATACTTTTGGTAACACGATACACCATTAATCTCATTTATTGCCCCAATGAGATAGTCTAGCAAGAAGATGAAACACAAGATGCTAAAAAGCACAAGCTGAGAACTACTATAAGAATACTGAACGAGCGTTAAATAGTGTATTATGTGGGATTCTATCTGCAATTTAGCAAATGCTAAAAAAAACTTCAATGTGAGTTCAATTTCGAAAACGATGGTACAATATTGCAATGACTAAAAGAGGGATAACTTTCTCTAAATCAGATCACCACACAGATCTAGCATGGAAAAAAAAAAGATAACATAATCATATAATCTCCTACTCTTGTTAACTTACAGAAAGTATACAAACTATCATATTGGTCTAATCCAAGGATGATCTTAAATTCATATCAAACTCCTCATTAAACCAGTTATATACAAGTTGAATGATTGATATTGCACGAAACCAGTTACAGTGACACACACTTGACAAAATATGGCAGACCCCACAATCATCAGATCAAGCCAAAGCCCGAAAATAACATCACTATTGAATATTCCTAGTCATCCTTAATCAATAGTCTCCTCTGAGATATTTTCCTCTTCTAAATCGATCACAAGACTAACTTGGAAATTTAATTATCGACCGAGTTAAACAGAGATCACCTCGAATCAAACAACTACAATATGTAACCAAACAATCTCTTAAACAATTCCTACCGTATTTTAGTAAGAGTAGTGTGATGTCTGCTCAGTAACTAAAAAACAAATCATGAGTGTGTTAGGCCCATTACGTAGATAATGGGCTTATATATTGGATTAGGTTCTTCCTAGACTTCTCTACCTTATCCTCTTCCGACCGAATTTATTAAAGATATTTTATTAAAAAAGAATAAAAACAATTTTAACTTTTAGTGTGAGTAAGCCAACAGGATTGGAACGCTAGCAAAAGAAAGTCAAAAAAAGCCAACAGTAACGCGTCAACACGTGGACGGCAGATTTAACTCAAAACCATGTTAGCTATGGGTCCAGACCTACCCACTTGTCTCTCATCTTTTTAATCATGCCCACGACTTTCCGAACCTCAGCTTCGTCACCGAACCTCACTTTATATATTAACTACTCCTTCCTCCCTCATCTTCTCGCAACGTAGGTTCTAGTCTCATTCATCCTAATCCATTTCGCTTTCTTCAACAAACAAAAAAAAAAAAAAATCAACTTGCAGATATTTTCTCAGCCCCAAGGTAAAAAAAGATCATCTCCTTCTTCTTCTCGATTTTGATAGATGAATCAAGTGATTTGTATCTTCAAGTTTTAGATCTTTGTCATGATCGTGTTGATCTATCTGAGTTTGACTAGTTTTGAACATATGTGATGATGATCAGTAATTTGATTTTATCTTTTAGATCTCAACTGAGCTATCGGAATATATACAGATCTATTGATTTCACTGTGTAATCTCTGTTATTGTGTGTGTAGATCTAAGAGTGTTTTTAAGAAATGGCGATGGTATCAGGAAGACGATCTACTCTAAACCCGGACGCACCTCTTTTTGTTCCGGCAGCTGTACGTCAAGTGGAAGATTTCTCACCGGAGTGGTGGCAATTGGTGACGACTTCGACTTGGTACCATGACTATTGGATCAGTCAGCATCAAGGTGCAGATGGTTTCTATGACAACGGTGAGAATGAGAATGGTGGTGGAGGTCATCAGGTCGATGTAGCTGATCTTCTCCCAGAGTCATTTGATTTTGATGACATGGAAGATTTCTTCGACACTGCTGAGTTTGATCAAGGTTTCGATGGTCAAATGTTGTACCAAGCACAGCCTTCTGAATTTGGTAAGTTTGGTTTTGATTCTTCTCAATATGCAAAAAGCAAATCCAAGCCTAATTGTGTTGTTCTATCTATGTATCAGGGTTAGGAAAGAATGGTGAGATGATAAGGAAATCAACTGGGAACAGGAGTCCTAGATCGTACGTAGAACCGGCTAAGTATGCGGAGAAGCCAGCCAAATGGGGAAACCAGAGGGTTGCTGCTGCTCCCAGAAACATCCATCAGCCTCGCTAGAGGGTTTTGGGTTTGTTGTTAAAACTAGTCAGAGCAGTTTGGGTCTGTGTATCTTATCTTAGTCACCACCAATGTACCCTTTGTAATTTTCTGTAACTTCTGTACCTTTATGATGTTCATTCTCAACTTGTTGTTATCACAAAAATGTAAAAACATAAAAAAAACAAATGTAAACTTTCAAGAGATATGAGAAACTAGTGTTCATTTCCATTAATGTTTCACCAAAGTCTTCTGATTCAACTGTCTAAAAAGAGACAAAAGTACATTTCTATGATATAGAAGAGTTTAGGAGTTGGTTATACTGAATCCGTGATGGCTAAAGAGGCAGTTGCATCAATCAATGTTGCTTTGGCTTTAAGACCAGGAGAAACCAATCCAAAACTGAGATGTAGAAGCTTTTCACTTGCCAACTACTGAAATGTTCAGTTCTCTACCAACTCTGGTTTACTGATATAACAAGCAAAGACGCATTAATTCTTGGAACATACTTCACCAAGTGAAAGCACTTGTTGTCAACCTCTGTTTCCAAATATAGTAGCTCTTTCCTGATCTTTACCATATGTGTTCAATGTCATTGTCAACCACACCAACCTGAGATACCCATCAACAGAACTCATGAACACATTTTTGAATTGTTAACCGGATTTAGTAAAATTTCCCCAAAAGAACGAGACTTTGACATTAGTATACTATAAACTCGAAAGCGTTCCAAAACACTGAACTATTAATTACGTAAATGCCCTTTGAGTAAATGTATTTATTACATTCGACGTTTCGTTTCGTTTCGTTTTAGTATTTTTCATTTTTCTGCAAAGTAAAAAATTTCGAAATCCCGCTCGAAATTTTACTATGGCGCCGAAGAGGAGAGCATCGCCGCTGCATTCTTCTCTCTACCCTATCGGTAAGAACAATCACAAAGCCCTCGATTTTTTTATTATTAATTCCCCCGATACTCAATCAAATGAAGCGTCGTGTGTTTTTATTTTGATTTCTCAAAGGTGATTACGAGGTCGCAGTGGATGGTAAGAGTTTCACCTGTGAATCAGGAACCAAAAGCATTGAAATCAAATTCCCCAGAAACAACAGAGTTAAAATCTCAGGTTCGTGTCCTAGGATTTGATTATTGAATTCATTTTCATCTGTTAATCTTAGACGGCTTCTATAGCCAAAAAAAAAATGTGTAGCAAATGCTAAAGTTCTCTCTTTTATCTGCTGCTTTTAAGTAGTTTATTTTGTTTTATGTGCAGAGAAGGATACAATGGTTTCTGCGGATCCGAAAGAACACATGTTTCTTCTTCTTAATCCTCGGGATGAAGATGAGTTTTTTACCAAATCTCATCTTCAGGTAAGTTGGTTTCTGACCAAAATCACTTGACAGTTGATTTGATTTCTTATGAGAAATAAAGGCATTAACTTTAGTAACTTAAACTCTTTCAGGAAGTGTTGATGTTATATAGCCAAGAGTTACCTGACATGAGATACGCTTCAAACACTGGGAAACAATCTGCGTTTCTTGAGAGATGTGTCTCTAAAGGGTATATAAATCTTCTTCTTTACCATAAGTTCATAACCTTTCTTTACTTGTTTCAAGTTGGACTTTTGTTGAGAGTTGTTTTGGCTATTTTTCACTAAAATCATTGGGAATGGAACACATTTTCTAAGCTCTATTTGCACATTTCACTCTCTTGCAGAAAGTATTGTTCATTGGTTTTGAAGTCCACGCTTGGTGGAGTCTCAGATGAGGTAATTAAGAACCTTTAGTTATTTTCTCTAGTAAGTTCTTGTTCAAAAGCAGCTTAGGCCCTAGATGAATTTTGATGATATCATTGATATGTATACACTATGAAATTTTCACAATTTTGTTAAAGATTTGAAATTTTTATGCACTTAGGAGTTTACTGTTTTGTTCCGACAGGCAGAATCTGTTTGATTTAATCTACCAATGCATTTTAGATTATCTGCTTTACTGCATCTGAGTTGTATTATTTGGCGTGTGCTTTTTGTAGATCTTGGCTGCAATCACCTATCAAATAGTCCCTGCTGATACACAGTATGCTGAGATACCTCTTGCTGCTGTAACATACACACACCAGAAAAAGGTTCGTTTTGCTCTGACTCTTTGACACTTACTGTTGTAAGTCGCCATTTAAACAGTAACATACACACACCAGAAAAAGGTTCGTTTTGCTCTGACTCTTTGACACTTACTGTTGTAAGTCGCCATTTAAACTTCTGCATTTCCTATTGGCAACAGTTTGAGAAATTGTAATATCTCTTATTGAGCAATGCTTTACCTAAGGTCTTATGCTTAATAGTAAATGTCTAGATCTTGCATACCTGGATTAAGTGTTTTATAGTATTTTACACCTTTTTTTCTCTTCTTTATGAAACTGGTTTTACACTTTTACTAAAGATAGCTTGCTAGGAATCTCATCAAGAAAAGATGTAGATTGGTTTTAATTACTGCATTTTCAGGGTTTTGGTAAACTCATCTATGAAGAATTAATGAAGAGACTCCAGAATGTTGGCATCCGAACTATATACTGTTGGGCAGACAACGAATCTGAAGGATTCTGGCTTAAACAGGTGACTATAATTATCACTATGTTTATTATTCTCGGAGTTTATCTTATAGTTTGTTGGATGCAAACTATATACCATCTTCTGATGTTCGGTTTCTTGTAACTCTTTGCGAATTGTGCAGGGATACATAAAATTAGCAGAGGTAGACCACAAAGGAAAAGCAAAGAGATTGCACATTAAGTCTAATATTCGAAAAGCCTTGTGTTTTCCTGGCGGTTCAACTCTCATGCTTTCTCATTTGAAAAAGGAATCTTCTCTTAATCCTGCCAACCTTGAGATTCCCTCTTCATGGAAATATCAGTCTGAGGGATCTCCACAGTCAGCAAGAAATAATGGCACAAGTCCTGTGGCTGGAGATTCAGTTAAACTTGGAGAGAGCTTTGGTGAAAGCGTATATCTTGACTGTAAGCTTTTCAACTATTTTCTATGATTAAGACCCTTTATTTTGTTTCAATTGTTTTCACCAAATAGCCTAAGAGAATGTGGCTACAAACAGATGAAGTAACTCACGCACGTTCCTTTTGTGTAATACCATACTGTGAAGCATTTGAATTTTGTTAAATTTTCTGTTATAATCTGCCATAGGTCTCTCTGGTATCAGAAGTCCAATAGACTCGGCCACAGGAAAGGAATACAACAACGTGAGTTCTGATCAAGCTACCACAGCTGATAGTGAGACCAAATGTTCCACACCGGGGTTGAAGAGATCTTGGGAAGCTTCACTGTCTTCTCTGCAATCCAAAAGGATTAGGGCAAACCAGAATAATGACTCTGAGATAGCAAAACTAGATTTGACTCTCAGCTCTGCAAAGCAATCAAAAGACGGTGCCTCCTCCAAAGTGGATATAACTAAAGATCCTCTGCCCCCCACAATTTGCATAAGAAACAATGTTGAACAATGTAGAGCGACGACTGGAGTAGACATGGAAGCTCATCGAAATGGACAAGACTATAGAATCTTGCTGATGGACATTTGTGATGAAAACAAGAGAGCTTGGTTAACAGAGGTATATTACTTCTATTTCATGTGTTCCTAAGATGTGTGTTCTATTCACCTTATGTTGTCTTCTGAATTCTGTGCAGGTTATAAGAAAACTTGGTGGTGTTGTGACCTTGGATGGTACAATGAGCACACATATTGTCACCGGAAAAGTCAGGAAAACTCTAAATTTCTGCACTGCTCTTTGCTCTGGGTTAGTCTCAAATTTACTGACATCATATTAGTGAATTTATGCGTAAAACATAGGAGTAACGCGGTTTATGGTCCATCATACTTGCTTGCAGGGCTTGGATAGTATCACCAAGTTGGTTGAAAGAAAGTTTCCGAAGAGGAAGATTTGCTAGTAAGATGAGACAAACATTTTTTGAATAATCTACTCTGATGGGTACTTACTAAGGAATTCTAATGCTGACACTATGTTTTTGTTTAATAGATGAAGCTTCACACATACTGCGAGACGAAGAGTACCAGTTAAAATATGATACTGATCTAAAAAGCACAGTTCTTAGAGCAAAAGCTAGACCAAACTCGTTGCTTAAAGGATATGACATATGCGTTGGACCCAACATTGAGTTACCTATCAAAACTTCATCTGCTATCATCAAATCTGCTGGTGGAAATGTAAGTAATAGCTTTACCTCTTCTTTCAAGTGTAACACATTTGAATCGAAAACATTGTAATTTATTTGGGGAAATCTGCAGGTGATAAGTGGGGTGAAAAAGGTAAAGGAGACATCAAAAACGATATACATAGGATGCGAAGAAGACACAGTGGGGGCATTATTTGCAGCAAAGAAAGGAATTTGGACATTCAGCAGCGAATGGTTAATGAACTGTGTCATGAAGCAACAACTTGAGCTTCAAGTTCCTCAGTTTGTTGAGTCCTTATGATTGATTTGAACTAGAAACCTCTATGATCTTTTTTAGCTTGGAAAAATTCCACTTTATCTTTTATTTTTGGGTTTTATTATGGAAATGGTAGAGACATTGTAAGAACTTGAATGGGATAGGCTAAGAAGCTCAAGTCGCCCATCTATTTATGTATAAAAATAAAACTGTGTTACATATTTAAAACGAAGGTTGTTCAAAGTTGTCTGGCGTTACCAAGGATTAATTTACTTCTTCAGTTTGTAGACTAAACCTTAAATGCCATTAACACAAGTCAAAAGTCCAAAATTAGATTGCCAAATCTCTCGAACTCCCCATTTAAGTACTTAGCAAAAATAAAAGTTTCTTCTTAATCCAAGAAGTGTTTAATTATTTAATAAGCGCGAAGATTGAAGAAATTACAAGAATGGCCCAACTGATAAAGATAAAAAACGGCTCCTTTAAATTCAAAACTCCTCCTTTCAGGTTCAGGTTCAGAATAAGATCGTCGTCTCCCTCAAAGATCACAACACCTCTCTCTCTGCTCCAACCTTCACATCACATGGCGGATCTCTACTCCTCTAAACCACCATCGTCTTCTTCCTCACGTCTTTTCTTACTCATCACCTTTCTTCCTCTTTCCTTGGCCTGCTTCGCCTTCCTCCTCCAATGGCGAGGCGGAATCAACGATTCAGTTACGCAATGGTTTGAAGATAACTACAAATTCCCAGGTATGTCCACCACCGTCTTCGAGAAACGAACCTTTACCTCTGATTCGAGCTGCGTTTCTCTTCTGGGTCAGAGCCGTACACAGTCGTTTCCTTATCTACGAGATTGGAAGCTTCCTCATCACAAGCCAGATCTTAAACCTAAGGTTTAGACCTCTTAAATCCTAATGTGATGGGTTTTGATAAATGTTAAGACTTTATTCATTTGATGATGAAAAAATCGGATTTTTATTGGTTGAGGTTGTGTGTAGATATGTATAACGACGAGTACTTCAGCTGGATTAGAGCAGACGCTTCCATGGATATTTTATCACAAGGTCATTGGAGTTTCAACCTTTTATCTCTTCGTTGAAGGCACTGCTGCTTCCCCAAATGTGTCTCGAGTTTTGGAGACCATCCCTGTGAGTTTATTTTCGAGTTTTGTTTTGTTACAGTTGATCTCTGTTTTATGAATTCTGATTTTGTCTTTTATGTTTTTCTTCTAATTCCTAGTGACATTATTATTTGTTTGCAGGGTGTAAATGTTATATACAGGACAAGAGAACTAGAAGAAGAGCAAGCTAAAAGGTATTTAATTCTTGTGTTTTGTCTGTCCTTAAGTTATGGATATAGAAGAAGGAACCACCTTTGTTCATATAGACAGAGCCTAGACATATTGGTGACTGATTGGTGTGCTCGTGTTTTGCTTCTTTTCATATTGACATATCAAAAGTGAAATGGTTGTTGTAGAGGTGTTATTTCATATCATTAATTTGAATTTCCATCATATTTTTGTTGGTTTTACAGCCGGATTTGGAATGAGACTTGGTTAGCCAAGTTTTTCTACAAACCATGTAATTACGAGTTATTCGTGAAACAAAACTTGAATATGGAAATGGGAATCACTATGGCAAGGGTACTTGTTACGTTTGACATATTTAGTCAGTCAGTCACTAGAAAAAATAATAGACTATATAGCCAACTTTTTCACATTCTTGGTATATTAGGATGCTGGTATGGAGTGGATACTGCATCTTGACACTGATGAGCTTGTACATCCTTCTGGAGCCCGTGAATATTCCTTGAGAAATTTGCTCCGAGATGTCCCTGCAGAGGTGGATGAAGTTCTCTTTGCAAATTACGTGAGTCAGAAAAGTCTTTCAAGACATTGGAATTGAGGTTTTTTTATATATCTTCGGTTTGATGATGTGGATAATCGCAAATGTTCTTGTTTCAGGAGAGCAGCGTTGAGCGAGATGATATCAAAGAACCTTTCACTGAGGTACACAGCATTATCATATAGAGCTTCCTATATATCTTGAGATGATGCTCCTATGAGTTTTAACAGATCCCAAAGTGTTTGTTTAACTTGTAGGTATCAATGTTCAAGAAGAATTTTAAACATCTTCCCAGAGATGTTTACTATGGAAACTATAAAAAGGCAACTCGTGGCAATCCAAACTATTTTCTAACATATGCAAATGGGAAATCTGCTACTCGGATTCAAGATCATCTTCGTCCCAATGGTGCTCATCGATGGAACAACTACATGAAGAATCCAAAGTATGTTCTTGTCCTCTCCTCACTTGGCTTAAACATAGACATCCCCTTCTCTTGCTTTAGTAATCTGACATTGATCCCGTCTTTGTTGTGTGACAGCGTCATGGAACTAGAAGAAGCTGCGATTTTGCATTACACTTACTCAAAATTTTCAGATCTTACTTCAAGACGTGATCGATGTGGCTGCAAACCAACAAAAGAAGATGTCAAGAGATGTTTCATGCTAGAGTTTGACAGATCTGTAAGCTTGGGATTTATTATTCTTTTAGTTACTTGTATAGTTCTTATTCATCACATCTTTGTATTTCTCCTTTTTTTTTTTCTATCTGCAGGCATTCATCATTGCTTCAACATCAACTTCAGAGGAAATGCTCCAATGGTACAGAGAAAGAGTTGTATGGACTGACGAGAATATGATACTAAAACTTCTTAGGAAGGGGATTCTGACTCGCATTTATACACCAATGGTCAGTTAGTTTTATAATACCAAATCCAAAAACATTACATGACCCTCTTGAGTTCTTTTGATCCAACAAAAAAGCTTTTCCAATCTTTTTACAGGTTATAATCCAAGAGCTAAAAGAAGCCGGTGTTTTCAGCTCAGTGGTAACTTCAGCTCACAACTCTTCAACCTCAAGCATTACTAAGAAATCATCATCTCAAGCAACTACAAGAAGACTGTTGGATTTTGATCTTGATGATGAATCTCAAACAGCCTCAGCGATACCACCGCAGTCATCTCCAAGCCTGGATACAATCCAAAATGTTCAATTTTGACGTTCTTGAAGATGTTTACAAATTTGATGTAGGATTTATTATACAAGAGATGCATTAGAGCAGAATTTGTGGATCACATTGGTCATTTATACATATATATACATTCTATGTAATAGTGACAAGCGTTTTATCAAAGAGTGAACAAAGAGAGTGGACGCGTGCATATACGCGCGCGCGAGTGAAATTGGGGAATCGCGTTTGTGAAAAGACGCTATTTTTTTGGCGGTTCTTTTCTCCCCCCTTCTCTCTCGGTTGGGCTGTGTGCCCTTAATTCGATGAACAAGGTTCTTCAGTTAGGTCTCCAGAGCTCCGTCGTTAATGTCGCCAAGTACGGTTCTGTCTAAATCTTTTAATTAATGTTCAAATTTCGGATTTTTTTTCTGGGTTGTTGTTTTATATTCTGAATTACTTGCTGTGGTGAAATTTCGTGATTGATGGTGATTCTAGGTTTCTGGTGGTGCCTCTTAGGTGTTTAAGAGCTGGTTCATATGTCGTTGGTGTTGGAGTAGGAACAGTAAGTTTCAACAAGAGGCTTATGTCAAATGCTACTACGGTTAAATCTATACCTTTCTCTATCAGCAACAACAACAGCAACAGAAAGGACCTCAAGATAGTTGCAGCAGTTACTGATCAGATGGTTGGTGCTAAGTTTGGGGGATTCGTTATTTAGCGAATCTGGAAATTATTTTAATAAGGTTTTCTTGTTTAATTGTTGGTTTTTTTTGATGCCTAGGGAAGTGATAGTGATAGAGATGAAATGGGAACTCTTCAAGGTGATAAAAAGGAAATTGAGGCGATGACGGTTCAAGAACTGAGAACCACATTGAGGCAAGTTTTTATATATTCTCTTTTCGTTTTTCTCTTCTTGCTGCTTCTTTATTGTTGTTGCTGTGGACATGCAAATTTTCTTAGTTCTTTGATGTGGAACGTTTGTGTTACAATGGTTTTCGAATACAGGAAACTTGGCCTACCTGTGAAAGGGCGCAAACAAGAACTTGTCTCAACGTTACGGCTTCACATGGACAGTAATTTACCGGGTATGTTACTGCAACATCAAGAACACACACGTTTCTGTTTCATGCTTGTTTGCATTCTAGTGGTCGTGTACGCTTGTTCCATTTGAACTAGAATGATAATTGATTAGTCCTCGAAACTGCTATAGCTTCTGATTATTTGGCAAATCCGTTAAGAATTTTGGTTTGGAGCTGTTTCTATTCTACATTTTCTCTCTTTAAGTAAGAAAACCAAGTCTTTGATAGTGTATCAATTTCAGGTGAGAGTTCTGGTTCAGAACAGAAGGAAACTACTACTTCCACCCGTTCAGAAAGTGTCACGATCAAAAGAAAGATCAGAAGCAGGGAAAAGCTTGCTGAAGATGATTGCATTAACTCTGAAGCTTATGGCATTGAAAACGGAGAGAAAAGAGTGAAACAGTCTACTGAGAAAACTTTGAAAGCTAAAGTTTCTTCTAAAGCTATCTCTAAAGAACAGAAATCATTGACTAAAACAGGTTTGTCACTTGTTAAACTAAACGAATTATATGTAATATATACCGGCATCTCTATAAGAGTATTTTATAACATTTTGTGTGCTTAAAATTTCGTAGGTAAGCAGCAATTTCTGTCAAAAGAGGAAGCATCATCAACTATCTCTAGTGAAGTTCTGAGTCAGAGTGAACCGTGGACTGTACTTGCTCATAAGAAGCCTCAGAAGGACTGGAAAGCTTATAACCCAAAGACAATGAGACCTCCCTCTCTACCAGAGGGAACCAAGCATGTGAAGGTTATGACTTGGAATGTTAATGGACTGAGAGCATTGTTGAAATTAGAGAGCTTCTCTGCTCTGCAGCTTGCCCAAAGAGAAAACTTTGATGTCTTGTGCTTGCAGGAGACTAAACTCCAGGTCATAATTTTAGGCCCTTCTTAAGTTGTTTCTGTTCTATATTTTAACCATTACCATGTTAGAAATATCTTGTACTGAAGATATCTATCAATGTTATGACAGATGAAGGATGTTGAGGATATTAAGAAAACTCTTATTGATGGCTATGATCATAGTTTCTGGTCCTGTAGCGTCTCAAAACTTGGTTACTCTGGAACTGCAATAATCTCACGGGTAACAGAAGAATGTGCTTATTTGTTAGTTAATGTCCATTTGATCTGATATGTTAAAATCACATTGTTTGTGTGTGTAATCAGTTTGGTCTTTTGACAGATAAAACCACTCTCAGTTAGATATGGTACCGATCTATCTGGATCAGATCATGACATGGAAGGACGCATTGTGACTGCTGAATTTGACTCATTCTACTTAATAAACACTTATGTCCCTAATTCCGGAGATGGCTTAAAAAGACTGGTACTCCTTACTGCTTTTTGTTTCTATTGTTGACAGATATGAGTTATTCAGTTTTCTTTGAATTTTAACGAATGGATCTTGTGGGTTTTCAAGTCATATAGGATCGAAGAATGGGATCGAACCCTCAGCAATTACATCAAAGTATGAAACTTTCTATTGGAATTTCTTTATTTTTTTGTACGTGTTACACAAGCTCAATGAACCTTTCGCATCTACAGGAGCTAGAGAAGTCTAAGCCTGTAATCTTGACGGGTGATCTAAATTGTGCTCATGAGGAAATAGACATCTTCAATCCTGCGGTAACTAACTTGAGTTCTTTTCTCTCTTCTTTCATTGAAGACCAATATATCTCGTTTTTCATGCTTTTCCACCAAATCTTTTATTAAGGGGAACAAAAGAAGTGCTGGTTTTACAATAGAAGAAAGGCAATCCTTTGGTGCAAACTTCTTAGACAAGGGCTTGGTAGATACCTTTAGAAAGCAACATCCTGGAGTAATCGGTTACACCTATTGGGGTTATCGCCATGGTGGCCGTAAAACAAACAAAGGTATTAAAGTTGTTTGGTACACATATTCAGATTCATATTTGTGGTTGTTAAACTGGTGAAATGGTGTGAAATCAGGATGGAGACTGGACTACTTCTTGGTGTCCGAATCAATCGCAGCAAATGTCCATGATTCTTACATCCTCCCTGATATTAATGGGAGTGATCATTGCCCCATAGGCCTAACTCTCAAGCTCTGATTTATCTAGAGTTACACCACTCCTAGTTTTTTTTTTGGGGCTAAAGTTGTAATGGCCTTTAAGGAGAGAATCACATGTTTTGCTTGACAGAGAACTATGGTCATGTTAATCAAGAATAATTTAAATATCAGTAAACAAACCCCAAACAATCAGAGTCTTGTCCAATTTGTTGGTATGGTTTTACTTTCATTGCCCTCACTGCATTTTGTGTTCACTTAATAGTTTACTTATGCATTTTGTGTTCACTGCATCAAGTAAACAACGATTTTATGTGACGAAATCACATTCTATAAAAAACATAAAACTAAAAGCTAAATACTTTTAGTAGAGGTCTAGAAGAACAAGGGAGTTTGATACAGAGCACTTATGTAGAGGTCTAGATAGATATGGATCGTTTGTATTAAGGATATGTTACTTTTTTGTCATTCTCGATCAATTTATAATAAATTGCAATATCCTTTTTCTATTTTTTGTTTGCTTGATATTTTTATTTTATACTTCTTTAAAAAAAAAGCTAGGCTATAGAGATCAAATAAAAGCATCAACATACATGTTATCTAACAAATACACTCAAGAGCAACACAATAATTGTACTTCTCTCTCCATGTGTGTTCTGCCATGCATAAAAATGGGAATTCACTGATACTCAATCACAAGTCCTTGCTTTTATGTTTTGATCAAATCTTACATAGCTGCGACGGAGTCAGTGATGATGGGCTGAGAAGAAGACTTGGTGTTGCTAATGCCATTGCAGACGTTAAAGCCGTACCAAACAGAGTTAGGCAAAAAAAGGTTGTAGTAGAAAGTGACAGATCTGATGGATGAGCCGTAGATTTTAACGTTCTCTGGTTTCCAGCCGTCGGATCCTTGCCTGAGGAGGTAGATATAACAGACGTCGCGCATACACGGTCCCGATATCTTGTATGTGTCTGATGAACACTTTTCAAATGTCCTCGAGTGTGGATCGTCTAGTCTCTTCACATACACCTGGACCAACAAAGTTTTTTTTTTAAGAAAAAACCAAAATAAACAAGAGAATTTCACATTCTGTATGCATCATCGTAACTACAAGTTATTACTTATGATTTATATAATTTTGTAATGTTAGAAATATTTTATTTTATTAATTTCGTAGAACTATTAAATTTATAATTATATCGAAATATTAATTTATCGAAATTAGGAAGATGAGATTGGTCAAACCTAAGCCAAGTTTCTTGGATCTCAATATCCAGATAAAATCAAGAAAAAAAAAACATTTCAATTTTCAAATACCGAATTAGATTGATTACGGATTAATTTGTTATTGAAGCAATCCGATAAATAAATATTATGTAGATGCAAAACAGAGTAACGAAGTTTAGAAAAAAAACTGACCTCGTTGCGGTAGACATCACCAAAAGCAATACTGATCTTATCTCTAGTGTAAGACACAGATGAACAGCTTGTTTTAATGATCACCGTGTAAGAACACACACCCGCATTCTGAAAATTATATTCGATCCCAAAATATTATTATTAACAAGAAAAAAAAAAATACAATTCCACAATTCATGGATCACACAAATCTTGATCAATGATTAAATTATCGAAAGAATGGTATTTATTACCTCTAGCTTTGGTTTAGGGAGAAACGAATCAATCGGACGAGGTTTTGCGGTGATGAATGATCTCGCAGAGGAAGGCGATGCAAAAGAGCTTAAAACAACAACAACAAGAAACAAAGAAATCGCTACTCTGACCATCTTTTTTTTTTTTTTTTTTTTTNTTTTGTATGTGTGTGTGAGTTGAAAAAATGTCGGATGGAACAAAATGGTCAGATCTTTTTAGTTAGTGGTTTGGAACAAAAACTAGAGTATTGTTGTTATCTAAGACCGACACGAGGATCACGATCGTATTAATAAATGGGAGAACGAATTTGATATTCTTTTGTTTGCTTGTCACGATTTCATTGGTTATCTTCCTTTTTTGCCAACTAGAATTTACTTGTCTTTTATGCATTGTTTTGCACTTTTGCTCAAAATCATTATAAAAGGAAAACAGTAGTAACTGATAGAAAGAAATATAACAAAACAGGATTATACTGGTAAAAAATGGAACATGATCTAGTAAAATTATCTATAACCAATGAATTTTATTGACTAGATTATTATTATTAAAAAAAATTCAATGTATCTTGGAAAAAAGGGAAAATTTTGATTGTCTTGTTGACCAAAATTAAAGAAGACCTGTATTATCATCATTTCATTAATTAATTTGAAGAAAAAGTGTTAAAAAGAGTAATGTACATATCTATATATATATATTTTTTGTTTGTCAGATCCTACTATATTAATTGAGAAGTACAAATATGAAACTAATCTTAAAATGTGTAAAAAATTACATTCAATTACCATTAGAAAAAAATAATTAAGCTTAATTAACTAATTTAAATAAATATTATTAATTAAAAAATAAAAAACATTCACATATCAAATATTAAAAAATCTAAAATAATCTAAAATAATATTTTCTTTCTCTAATAAATAATGGACGAAATTACTAATTATTTTTTTCAAAAATATATAAACTAATCAGAATTTTAAAAACTAAGATTTTACATCCAAGTATACAATACAATTATTTTTAATAACTAAATTCGAAGATTTTGTTAAGTTTTCAAATTATGATTCTCCTATCACCTTTATTTTATTTTATTTACAAATTGTTTGGGATTTTCATATAATACTTATAATTTAAAATGCATATTTTTTTCTGCATATGTTGTGATTTGAATTTTTTAAAACGAATATATATTTACTTATTGTATGAAAATGTGTGTTTTAATTTCCACATTGGCAGGTTGGTAAAACTAAATTTATATAAATGATAAATTAATAATTTTTATTTGCTCACAATTATAATATTAAAATTACTATTTTATATTTCATAAAATAATGATGCAAATACAACAAACAAACAATATAAAACTGTAATAATACGTCAAAAATAAAATACTATAATATTTTAAAATAATTATTATTCAAATAGACTAATAAATTTACATAACAATTTAAAATAAATATTATCTCAAACAAAATAACTTTTTTTAAAAAAATAAAATAATAATTTTTATTATTATATTATATGTTTTTCTTTTAAATGTTGACCCGTGCTTTAAGCACGGGATATATCCTAGTTATAAAGTATAGTACATATATATTTTACCATTCAAACAAATGCAATACTTTACACTTTTTCAAGACAAACAGCACACTAAAAAAAAAAAAAGATCAAAAGACAATTACGAAACATTCAATAATTAAAATTCTGAAACATAGAGAATCTTTATTTATTATACGATGTTTTTAATATTCAAACTAGTAGTTCACCTTGGAACAAACTTTCCTGACCTCACCATCCACGTCTGTCTTTACATCAATGGAACTCATTTTAATCATAGCTTTACCAAACTCATAATCAAACCTAAACCCTAACAAACCTCTGAGACGACTTGCGTACTTCTTCACCACGGCGTTTGTCTCCGCGTCCGACCAAAGCCGTTGGTCTGACTCTAGAATAGCGTTGCCGTCGCGTAAGTTCTTGTAGAAACTTTCATCGAATTTTGAGGGACTGCCGAT
>NC_025689.1:3313586-3352953 GCF_000633955.1 Camelina sativa | reverse complement strand
CTGCCGATGTCAAGAGCTACACGTTTTGAACCGTCTCCATTGGGAGGACAAAGAGTCTTGAGCTGTGTAAGAAACGATGGGCTTATGGTTGGGTCGGAGTTTCCGGTCACAGTGAAGTTGTATAGACGGTAACGGAAGAAGAGACAGTCGGTTTGTCCTATTGTATGTGCACCTGTTCGCGTATAGATTAGACATATTTATGAGCCAACTACTTGGAAGGGAAAAGGTGAATATAATGGATCAGAGAAACAAATCATGCCATGTTCAATATGCACAATTCTAAGTGTAATTAATTACTATTTAAGATGGCCTAACGCAAGGGTGTCTCAAATATTCCCTTATCAAAAAAGACCAGAAGGCAAATTTTTGTAAGCTTAACTTTTAGTCACTTGCGTAGTTTAACTTTATTTTCATGTTGGTATGTGATGTCTAGTGCAGACATACCTTATATACTTCCAATTTTTGAAGAAACTCTACTTATGTTTCTTCTGAACGTATGCATAGAGTATAAATTTGAAAAGAATAAACCAACTTAACAAGAAATTAAAAAATAATTGGTTTTAAGCTTTAAATATCAAAAAAGAGAGATATAGAAGAATAGATATACCGAGAAGAGTAACGAGATCATGAGTATCCAATCCTTTATCTAGAAACTTTTGCTTTTGAATAGCAACAGAGTCGAATGGAGAAGGTAGATTCGATGCTTCCGATGCCAACGAGATTCTCCCGTCTTTACGACCCGTTGGTACTCGCCAGCTTGGTCCATCACTCTTGTTTCCCATAAATTAATATACGGAACTAGGTGATATTAGTAATTGGAAAAACTACCAAAGAAAATTAAGTAACCTAATTAGGTTTAGTAAACTTGCGTACCAAGTCGACAGAGTCACGAGCAGCAAGTGCAAGTATATCTGCACATGACACAACTCCTGGACACAACGACTCGAGCTTGGCTTTTGCATCATCGATTACTTCCAGCCCTCTTAGACCGAGATTTGCTAGAGCGGCTTGCTCCGCAGATTTCCCTTTGATTAACACCGAACCATCACAACCCTAGTATTATATATGTCATGTTCAAAGTCAACAATCTAACTTGCATATAATTGATACAAGGAGGTCAAGATTAAAAAAGAAAGAAAGGAATTGAAACCTGAACAAAACAGTCATGGAAATGAAGCCTAAGCAAGCCAGGGGAAATTGTGGGATCAGAATCAAAGTGAGATTGAACAGTGGATCTTACTATCGACTCAGCTTTCGGACATGAAGTTGAATAATAACCATTTTTTAACGATTGGCTTCTAACTTCTTTTCCCAACACCAACACTAACACTATTATCATTACATAACAATACTTGACTCCCATTTTTCTTTACTCTTTCTTTTTCTGTTTTGGTTAATTAGCATGCAATGATGTTCAAGACCCAACTTATACTTATATCCACTCTCACACACATACATATGCCTTTTTGTCTCAATGGAACCGTGTGGGGACACATAGTGCCTACTTCACTTTCCTATTATTTACGGGAATTGTTTTTTTTTTAATTGATTTATACTGGTATATACACTTGGTTGCCACTATGATGAATTAATGGGTTTGGATTTATAATAGTTTTGATATAATTTTATTCGGAAAAAACACATGCGCAATCTACGAGTTTCGTGCTAACTAGCTAGTGCTAACGCCCTTTCAAAATCTGTTTAAACCTTAAATTTTTTAATTTTATCAAACCAAAAAAAAAAAACTTAATTTTTTGAAGAAAAAAGGAACAGTTTAAAGAAACAACAAAATACGTCCTTTCAAAAATAGTTTTGATTCGTTTGCTTTACTAAAAGCGTCTTTTGATCTCACCTCAAACTTTAGCAATCGATGAAATAAGCAAACGTGTTCACAACTTGATTGAGATATAAGCCGTCACTATTTCCCCCCTTTCACATCAGCCTCTCTTGTAGTTCCTCTTGTTTAGTACTATTTACACACACCTTCATGATGAACATAGCATGCATGCTATATAGTATTGATAGACTTTTTCCAAGTGTTTTATTATTTATATATATTACGGAAATTCATTTTATGGTGCCAATTTCCGTTAAATATATTTGGTCGTTCTGTAAGTAATTTAGTTCTTTTCTTTGTAAAAAAAAAATGCCTAATCAGAAGCTGTAAATGGCTACAAACATGTAAGATTAAGATCGAAAATCATGCATTATAAAACCTATCGATACAAAATATATCCTCACATTTAGCTCATAATCGTAATCATTTTCCAAGTGTCATTGTTGGCCTGTTCGGCTGTTCCAACTCTTTAACCCCTTGTTTACAGATTAATAATTGTAGCTTCAGGTCTGTTATTTTTGAAATTGTCCATATCTTTCTTATTTGCAATGCAATAACAGTGAAAATACTTCTCCCTTAGTCCATTGCACCTTTAAAATTCTTTTTTTTTTGACACATGTATATGAAACACAAAAGTCAAAACAAAATTATAAAGAAAGTAATACTTTATTAAATACTTTAATGTGTAACAAGTGAAGTTGTAGATTGGGATGTTACAATATGTCTGAATCCTGATCATCATCAATAATTTATTTTATGTAGATTTTATATATTTAAACTTATACTCTTACATTTTGATATGTTTAATCTCTAATCCTAAAAAATAAATATACATGGATTATATTTTTATGGTCTTAACTAAGTTTAGTTTTATTTTGTATACATGAGTTGTTTTTCCATTATTTCTGATAAAGATCCCAAAAAAAAAAAATCAATAGTATCTCCTCTTTACAAATTATGTCTTATATACAAACAAGTATCAAAATCTAGTAGAATATATAAACTATTTTAGACTATGATAAATTATAGTAATCATACAACTTTATGACATAAATCATAAACTGTTTTTTTTTGGGCAAAACATAAATTCATAATCCTATGCATCCAAGTTTCAATTAAAGAAAGGGTACTTGATCATGAAAACTGTAGTTAGCTACTAATTAAATGATATTGTATTGTATATTGAGATATTTTCCTCTCACTATAAAAGAAGAATTGTGTAATTATAAAAATCTAATCGAACATAACTCATATACTTGTGTTTTTACTCTAGATTTGCGAAGGTAATATATAAAACTCTTACGTAGATTCGAGGTACATTAGCAAAAACTTAGATTTTTTGGTACATTAACAAAAAAACTAACACATAATTTAGCAATTCTAACATTATTTTGTTATGTTCATTCGTAAGGGACCTTAAATAATGGGAAACATGTGTCGTCGTGGAATATCCAAAGATAGTGATAAGTCTAGCAGCAGCTCTTCAGAGAGTGATACATCTTCTTCAAGAATTTCATCTCCGAGTGTCGATGACGGAAGCCAAGAAAGTAGTGATCAAGTTTCAGCGTCTCCTACTTCTTCTTCTTCAGCGTCGCCTACTTCTTCTTCTTCAAGAGTTTCAGCGTCTCCTATTTCTTCTTCTTCAAGAGTTTCATCTCCGAGTGTCGATGACGGAAGCCAAGAAAGTAGTAGTCAAGTTTCAGCGTCTCCTAGTCCTACTTCTTCTTCTTCTTCTTCTTCAAGAGTTTCATCTCAAAGTTCCAGTGCTAACAGTCGATCGAGCAGATAGATCTTCTCATCTTATAATCGATCAAAACATCTTTAAAATAAATATTTTTCTTTGTCAATTTTCATGTAATTACATAAAAGTTTGTTGAAATTTTATGATAATAACTATATTATTTATTAATAATCTTTTAAATATGAATTCTGAAATTGTCAATAATTCTGAAATTGACTAAGGGAGAAGTATTTTGTGTTGTGTCATTAGGATGTGTTGATACAAAAATAATTCTAAACAAAATTCTCATTTCTCAATGGCATATGTTTATGTCACCTAAGTTAATATTATGACACAACACAACATAGGTTTGTTAATGCGCTAATCCTAAAGATAGGTTTAAAATCCTAATGACACAACACAAAATACTTCTCCCTCAGTCCATCGCACCTTTAAAATTCTTTTTCTGGACATATGTATATGAAACTCAAAAGTCAAAACAAAATTATAAAGCTTAATACTTTATTAAATATTTTAATGTGTAACAAGTGACGTTGTAGATTGGGATGTTACAATATGTCTGAATCCTAATCATCATCAATAATTTATTTTATGTTGATTTTATATACATTAAAACTTCTATAAATTAATACTCGATAAATTAATAATCTCTATAAATTAATAAATTTCTCCAGTCCCAAGTTGGAACTAGTGTAATTTTGGACACAATTCGATAATATAATAAAATAATAACTTTTTGAAAATCTTTTATAAATATCATCAATAGTATAAATTAATAATTATATAAAATTATCTAAATAGATGTATATATATACACATGTATTTTTATTAGAGTTCATTTAAGTTTTTTTACTATATAAACATCTTTGAACGTTATCTTCAAAAAATTATAATTGTTATTTTCTTTGTAATTGATTTTATAAATATATTATTTATAACAATTAAATATATTTTAAATTCTTTTTGACCAAATTAAGAAAGTTTTTCTATAAATTAATAATTATTAATTTACCGATAAATTAATAGATTTCTATGGTCCCAACATTATTAATTTATAGAGGTTTGACTGTATTTAACCTTATATTCTTACATTTTGATATGTTTAATCACTAATCCTAAAAAATAAATATACATGGATTATATTTTTATGGTCTTAACTAAGTTTAGTTTTATTTTGTATACATGAGTTGTTTTTCCATTGTTTCTGATAAAGATCAAAAAAAAAAATCAATAGTATCTCCTCTTTACAAATTATGTCTTAAGTACAAACAAATGTCAAAATCTAGTAGAATATATAAACTTTTTTAGACTATGATTAATTAGTAATCATACAACTTTATGACATAAATCATAATCTCTTTTTTTTTTTTGGGGCAAAACATAAATTCATAATCCTATGCATCCAAGTTTCAATTAAAAAAAAGGTCAACTAGATCATGAAAAATGTTGTTAATTAGCTACTAATTAAATGATATTGTATTGAATATTGAGATATTTTCCTCACTTTTTTTTTTGACAAAAAGATATTTTCCTCTCACTATAAAAGAAGAATTGTGTAGTTGACAAAAAAAAAAAAAAGAAGAAGAATTGTGTAATCATAAAAATCTAATCGAACATAACTCATATACTTGTGTTTTTACTCTAGATTTGCGAAGGTAATATATATAAAACTCTTACGTAGATTCGAGGTACATTAGCAAAAACTTAGATTTTTGACTACAAGTGGTTGTTGCATTCTTAAAACTAATTAATCCTTAAGACGAAGAAGTACTATTTGATTAATTTGGAAATACATTACAAAAAAAAAAAAAAAACTAATACATAATTTAGCAATTCTAACATTATTTTTGTTATGTTCGTTCGTAAGGAACCTTAATAATGGGAAACTGGTGTCATAAGGGAATGTCCAACGATAGTGATAAGTCTAGCAGCAGCTCTTCAGAGAGTGATACATCTCCGAGTGCCGATGACGGAAGCCAAGAAAGTAGTAGTCAAGTTTCAGCGTCTCCTAGTCCTACTTCTTCTTCTTCAAGAGTTTCAACTCCAAGTTCCGGTGCTAATAGCTGATCGAACAGATAGATCTTTTCATCTTATAATCGATCAAAAATAAATAATTTTATCTGTCAATTTTCATGTAATTACATAAAAGATTGTTGAAATTTTTATGATAATAACTATATTATTTATTAAATAATCTTTTATATATGAATTCTGAATTTGTCAATAATTATCTTCTTCTGTATTATATATCACGCTGATGTGTTTGCTACATAAATTAATTCTACACAAAATTCTCAATGGCATATGTTTATGTCACCTAAGTTAATATTATGACACAACACAACATAGGTTTTGTTAATGCGCTAATCCTAATCCTAAACTTTTTAAGGTTTTATTTAACATGACACGGTGTCGTATTGCACACACGTGGCGAATCATTATTGGTCGTTGTGACGCATAACTGGAATTGCTCTGAAGAATCCAACCTTTTCTCAGGCGAACGGGGGAAGACGAAACGAGGGCAACGAATCCGCCATGGCAGCTCGTAAGAGAGCTTCCACGATGTCAGTGTCCAACAAACCGGATCCAGCGGAACCCAAATCAGCGCCACCGGAGCAGAAGATGACTCGAAAGACCGTTGCTGCTTCCGGTGAGGAGTTCCGTCTCGCGCCGCCGAAACTGGGAGTGATCTTTGTGATCTCTACTCTTCTCTGTTCTCTCTATCTCTACCTTCTCTGTTTTCACTATAAGGTTGAAAACGAGCTCAAACGCTCGATTCTGATAAACGCGGGGCTTAGCTTGGTTGGGTTCTTCGTCACACTCAAGATGATTCCTGTTGCTGCCAGATACGTTCTTAGGCGTAACATGTTTGGTTTTGATATTAACAAAAGAGGCACTCCTCAAGGTGATAATAAAGTGTGAGTCTTTTTTGTTATCTCTCTAGTTGAATCCTCTCATTACTTCTTTTTGATCAGCTTAACAAATTACTATGTCATCACAGGCCTGAATCATTGGGTATTGTTGTGGGAGTTGTCTTCTTGATCGTGGCGATCATATTTCAGTATTTCAATTTTACTGAAGATTCAAATGTAAGTGTGTGCAAGCTTGATGGGTCTTGTTTTGTTGATCTTTGTGGCTGTAGTGTGATTCTCATCATCAATGTTTTGATGACTTTGTGTAGTGGCTTGTGGAGTATAATGCAGCACTAGCGTCTATATGCTTCATGATTTTGCTTGGATTTGTAGATGATGTCCTTGATGTGCCTTGGAGAGTGTTAGTTCAAATTCCTCTATCAATTTACTGTTTTGATGAAATTCACATGCTTGTCGTCTTTGGTTCACTTTGTTCTCTCTCTCTTGTCAATTACAAACAATAGGAAACTTGTCCTGCCAACTTTTGCTACCCTTCCATTGCTGATGGCTTATGCTGGACATACGACTATTGTTATACCCAAACCTCTAGTTGCTTTTATTGGCTTGGAAGTGCTTGATCTAGGTAATGATCAAGTTACACTAATTTAATACAAGTTTGACTTCCATAGTTATATTTTTGGAGAGAGGTAAAATGATTATGATTAGCTCAATATATGTTTTAATGTGGCAGGACGTATATATAAGTTATATATGGGGTTACTTGCCGTGTTTTGTACAAACTCTATTAACATACACGCTGGTCTGAATGGCCTTGAAATCGGTCAGACTGTTGTTATTGCTGCTGCTGTAAGTCCTATAGTCAATATATAATGTCTCTGAATTCTTCTCTCCCTTGTTCCTTTTTTGGGTTAAGATATGATACATACCACTTTTTTTTGTAGATCCTGATACACAATGTTATGCAAATCGGATCATCTACTGATCCCGAGTATCACCAAGCTCATGCCTTCTCGATATTTCTTACTCAACCGCTGATGGCCACGTCCTTGGCAATGCTTGCTTACAATTGGTAAAATCACTCAAAGCTAAACGTGCTTATAGATTAGTGGAAGTGATGCTTTTTCTGACTATTCTCTGCAATTTTCTGCTGTTAGGTATCCTTCTTCAGTTTTTGTTGGAGACACTTACACAGTATTCGCTGGGATGACTATGGCAGTTGTTGGCATTCTTGGTCACTTTAGGTATACTTCCAAACCCTCTTATCTTCTCTGAGGCACCTGCACTTCACTATTACATGGAAACTACCAGCTAGTGCATGACCATGCAACTGATTCCCATGCCATCTTTCTCTTCTGTTGCAGTGAAACCCTCCTCATCTTCTTTCTTCCACAAGTTCTGAACTTTCTATTGTCGCTCCCTCAGGTTTATATCTACTTTTACTCCTCTGTGGCATACTTAAATCTCGTCAACTCATGTTTCAACCATCTAACATAATATATACTAATAATAACTCTGCAGCTTGCTGGCATTGTGAAATGTCCGCGCCATCGTCTCCCGAGGTAACCATCTTTATGTTCAATTCTTTTTGTAGACTGATTAAAGAACAGACAGCATCACTCACCTCGTCTTTTGAAAATATCTAGGTATGATACAGCGACCGGATTACTGACCGGCACAAAAGATGGGACACTCGTCAATGTTTACTTGAGGTTGTTTGGTCCTAAATCAGAAAAGTCACTTTGCATCCATCTTCTCGTCTTCCAGGTAGGTCTCAAGTCTCAGTTATATGTATATATCACCACTGTTCGTATGTAAATTCCCAAATAATAATTGCCATTTTGTTTGTTTCTACTGCAGGCTTTAGCGTGTGCCTTCTGTTTCATACTTAGACACTTTCTTGCTGGTTGGTACAAGTAAAATCTGCAACCTGAAAAAATCTTTAGTTGCTCTGTTCTTCAGACAAGCCACAAATACAGAAACATTTAGTTTTAGTTTCTTGTACAATCTAATATAACAACGTAAGATGGTTTGAACTTTGAAGTAACTCGTGTAAACAAAGTTGACTCATTTGCGGCAAGATTCTCAAAGACATGACAATGTATATCATCATCATCAGTTTACTCAAAAAACTTACCTTTTTATACTTAAAGAGAAGAGCAGAAAGAGTTCAAATTGAAACAACGAACATAACTTTTTAAAAATCCACACAACTCTCTCTCTCTCTAGGTCAGAATCCACCACAGCATTTAATTTAATTTCTACCCCAATGAACACTAACAACAGAGTTAGTGTTGGTTAAAAAAGCAGACAACATATTTTAGGGTTGGTCAAATTTCTCCCGCGCTTCCGTCACTTTACTCAGTAAAGTCTCAAACGCGCTCTTTAAGTCCAGCAGTTCTTGATAACTCTTTTGGTCGAGATTTGCAGTCATGGTATCCAAAATCTCAAAAATGCTTTCAAAGGCTTGGTCCGTCTTTGACACGTTCCCGACGGATGCATCCATACTACCAAAATTAAAATAAACTAAAGGCCTTAATAAACAAACGAAAAAGCTCATATAAGATCCAAATTTTTTTTTTTTAGGGTTTGAAATCGGATCTTTGTTACCTCATTGGCTGCACATCCTCTTCTGTAGTTTGTTGGAACTGGAAAATGGAAACTAGGCTTCTTCGTTCAAATTGAGAGAGAGACGAAGGCAGCTCTAAAAGAGTGGAGGAGTATTATTTATTTGTTATGGGCCGTTCGGTCTCTCTTCTATATTGGGCTATTCACACAATTTTTTTTTTTTTAAAAACCCATAAATGCCCACTTAAATCAAATAATGGGTTTTATAGATAGGAAAAAAGATGAAAAAAAAGAGGGTTTTTTTTTGTCGAAAATGAAGAAAATAGCGGTGCGTTTAATTCAATGTTTCACAAACTTTAGAGAAAACATTTTCGAGATTTTTTTAGCAGAATTTGTAATGTTAAACCTTAGGGAGGAGTGTATTGTCCTCGTCAAGGATATATGCCAATCCACCTGCCATCCCGGCGGCTACATTTCTACATTTCTACATTATGACATATGGCGTTTAAGACATTATTAAGTTCTTGGTTCTGGTTTCTGGCTCAAGGCTGAGAAAGTGAGGTGTTACTTACTTCCCAAGTACAACGACACAACCACCAGTCATATATTCACAGCAATGATCTCCAGTGCCTTCAACTACAGCTTAAGCTAGAGAGTTTCTAACCGCAAATCTTTCTCCTGCTTTGCCTCTGACAATTACAGAATCATTACTTTAGTTTCTTGTACAACTAATACAGCAACGTAATTTTTTGTTAAGATGGTTTGAAGTAACTCATGTAAACAAAGTTGACTCATTTGCTTTTGTTGAACAAAATGGCAAAAATTCTCAAAGATAATGTATCATCATCATCCTGAACTTGTATAGATCCCGACACGATATCAATAACGATTTAATGATTCTCTATAACAAACAAGCTTATCTCTAAAGATCTATGTCCATTGTATCTTTCCCTTCATCTTCATCATCACCATTTCCACTGCTCGTCCAAAGCTTGATGGTGCGGTCATGCGATACAGTTGCGATACACGAGCTATCTGCAGTGATATCTAGCGAGGAGACTTTTGACTCATGTCCTGCTAAGCTTTTGACGAGCGAGAAATCTCTTCCCGACCATATCTGTTACACAAAATGTAAGAAATTAGAATCAAACTATAAGCAGATGAAACACAAGATTAATAAAAAAGTACTTAGGAAAGGGACTACAGAAGTACTTACATTGACTCTCGTGTCGTATGAGGCAGTGGCCAGGAAGTAGCCTTCTTGTGGTTCATACTTCACTTGAGACACAAGGTTAGCATGAGCTGGGATAATGTACAGTGACTTTCTCATTCTTAGATCCCAAATACGGCATTGATTATCCTCACCACCAGATGCCAAGTGATAACCATTAGGAGAGAAATTCACTGAGAGTACCTGGAGAAGCATATAAAGCAGAGGAGATTAGAAATAAGGTTAGTAAATTAAGAGAAGTAGAATACCAAGGGAACAAAACTAGAATGCTACTTACAGGCTTGATGTGTCCTTGGAAGACAAGAATACTCCTACCAGTGCGGAGATCCCAAACCCGTGCGAGTGAATCAAGCCCAGAAGAAGCTGCTAATGCTCCATCTTGTTGAAATGCAATTCCATAGACACTGCGACTGTGACCTTCTTGCAAAAGCAGCTCTGCACCTGTGTTTATATCCCACAATCTCCATGTTTTGTCAAAGCTGGTTGTTCCCAGGTATCTTCCTGATGGGTGGAAGGCAACCCGTGCAAGACGATCCAAATGACCTTCAAAAGTTTGTAGGAGCGTTCCATCAGTTTTCCACAGCTTTGCAGTTCGATCAGCAGAAGCAGTTGCTAGACAATCATCCACAGGGGAGAACACTACATCAGTTGCACGTTCTTTGTGGTCCTTCAAGATAGCAATCTTTTTTGTAACTTGAGGCATCTCCCACAATTTCGTAACTCCACTTAGAGAACTAGACAAAGAAAAAAACAAATTACTAATCAGAAGAGAATTACAGAAGTCATGAACCTCGAGAATGTGTAATGCAGATAGAAAGGGCAAATGCACTAGACATGGAGTATGTAATTTATAAGATAAAACTGTACGCCTAACTAACATCATGTTTTTAATGCAAGGAATTGAAACTGAGGAAAATCAGCAGGTTCAGTATTTAAGAACAGGATTATTAACATACTTGTCAACTGATATATCAATGAAACTAAAATATGCAGGTAGAATGTAGTCTAGTCCAGGTAATTCTAATCAACTAGAGACGAGCAAAAATGTCTCACACCTAAGAAACTATATGTGGAGAATAAGTAAGTTTGTGCTGGAGAGTATGAAGGAGATAGAAGAGAGACATACCATGTGGCAAGTATTTTTCCATCGCGAGAGAAGGAGCAGCCAGTAAGAGGACGATCGTCTCCAAAATTACTGCAATCAAGGACCATGTTTCTAGCCTGCTTTAAAGCCCACTTAGTCTCTGCATCCATATCTTCATCTGGATCATCCCTCCGCCGCTTTGCACGCTGAATCCTGACAGCAGCTCTCTTGATAGAAAACTTGGCAATTTCTATTCTAGCCTCTCTAAGTTCCTTTGGACCCTCGGTAAAGAAAGGGTATTCAGGTACATCATCATCCACTTCCTCTTTTGGAGCCGCATCTTCGTCGTGAGCTTCAAGTAGTTTATCCAACTGCCCATTCATATCAAGCCTACCCATAAGCTGAGCCAACCTAGCTCTTCTCTCCATTTCCTGTTCTCCAAATAGAGTAATGGGCTCCCCAAGTCGTCTAAGGCGATCCCTAACTGATTTGTCATTTGTTGGAACTGCGACAGCAGCAGTACGACGCTTTACCATCAAATCTTGCATCGCCTTTTCCTGTCTTTCTCTGACCTGCCTACTCCCTTCAGATATCTCAAAATGTTCATCGTCTGAATCAGAATCCGAGTCACTGGTTTTCGTTTCACCATTTTGTGAAAGAGGTGGCCTAAAAGTAGGTGGGCGGGAAACTGGAGGATGTGGCATCATTGGTATTGGGGCCATTGGTGGAGGGAAAGAAGGAGGAACCACAGGTGGTAAAGCAGAGAAACCTGAAAGTTGCAGTAAAAGTGAGACGTCAATCACTAGAGTTAATAATGATCACGAAACCAAAGAAAACCCCAACACACTTTCAATAATAATTTGAAGAACGAAACAGACAAAACAAACTCTCTACCAGGAATAAGTGAAATAGATACAAGGGAATTCAACAGCATGTAATCTTAGATGTAACAAAGCTAATGAATTACCTGGAACTGGAGGTGCTGTGATTTGAGCAGTAGGTGTCAATGACACATTATCTTCCTTGTTGGGTTCCATGATTTCCTTATATCCCCAAAAAACACCACCGAAGCAACAATCTAGAGAAAACCCTGGAGCAAAGAAGAATTCCAAATCAGTTCTCTGGGACTTGTATACACGTAAAGAGGGTAGCTTTTAATTCTAAAATCGAAGTATCAGTGCTCTCTGGGGAATTTAAACAAACACCTAACAGTCAAAGTATCAAGCTTTCAATAGTCACTTCATAAGGGCATACATACTCTCGTGTAGTTCAAAAGACACAAAGAACCAAATTAAAATCAACAGGTTTCAGAAACTGGGATAGTAATTTTACCAGGAATTGACGAAATCCACGAATCTCGTTAGTCTCGAGATAGACTTCTCTGCTGCTCCCCAAGCTCCGTGTATCCTGAGACAAAACCCATAACCTAATCAACAAACCAAATTTGTTAAAAACCCAACTTTACGAGAAACAAAAGAGAAGCTGAATCAGAAAAACAAAAAAGTAGTTCATACCTCTCCGGAGACGGTAGCCAAAAACCGGAATAGAGAAGAGAGAGAAGCTGAGATTTTCCGATTTAGAGCTTAAAGAGGTTTTGAGTAGACAGACATAAACCAACTTTCTGAAACGGGTCGGTTCATATTGGGCCTTTTCATAATGGGCTTTTCCTTTATTCTTTTTTTGGTGACAGATACTACGACGTTTCTATTTGTAAGAAATCAATAAATCAATGAATTGTCTTGCAACCCCAACTCCACAAAGTTTGATATACTCATTGTACGTGTGTGTGCACATTAATGTTTATCTTCATTCTTCATGTTTCTAATTGTCCACTGAAACCTTTTTGAGTGTTTTATTACTCATTCTCTAAACCTTGAAATACACGACCCATGTATAGTGCAGCACCGTTGCAAATATACTCTTTCTGTTTATGGTATCTCGCACACGTTGTGGTTCTTTGGGATGTTTATATATTTACATGGCAATAAATCGTCGGTGCTATATCCTAGTTGGCTTTCGGATACCATAATCCATGTACCCTTTTTAATATACTAGTTATTAAGATATACACATAGTTTATAAATGTGCTAAGCTTCCTTTTACTTAGCTCATCTAGAGTATTGTATATAAGAGACGGATGTACATTCATATTCATTAATGAGAAATATTCTTCCCAAGTTAATACTAGTCACTTGTTCTATACTTATCTTTTTGCTTCTAAGCAAACCCTGATTCTCTAACTACTCAAGTCAACTACAAGTGACATTGTGCTTATATGTGACTACTCAAGTTAACTACAAGTGATATTATGCTTATATGTGTTTTATTTTTTTCTTTGACTTAACCTTTCTGTTATATCTTATATGAAGATTAAGGATGGGAATTATCGTTATACCAATACTAATAAAAGTGAGTTTGGTTCTATACTATGAACAGTAGAGAGCATGCAGCATGTTACGATAAAAAAACGATCTAATATTTTGCTAAGATATTTTTTTACAGTTTTAGTTGATTTATTTTCGAATATTCTCATATGATTCTCTTACTAGCATGATTTGATCAAAAAATTTGGTAGCCTTTCTATCATGTTTCAATAGAGTATAGCTAATTCGGGCAATATTCCAACATAAATCTGAAACGTGACATGCAAAAAGTTATACGAATAAAATGGGTGACCCTTACTGTTACCGCCCCTGTTTTACTATCAGTCGCATATTTATTTTTTCCACAGTGTTGGTTTCTTTCTGATGTCTCAAAAGTTGGCCGACCCCACAATCTTTTTCTCACACAGTGTAGTTAGTTTTTTTGGTGAGTGGTATCAATCTATCAGTCAAATGAGTCAGTCTGAGATTCAAGATATTGATCCTACCATATCATATTAGTATCCACGTGGCGCAAGCCAAGACATGGCTTAGAGGAGGGGTCCCTAACTCCATAGGGCTCGTGACATTGTTCTCCAAATAAAGGTGGTTCCACTTTGCTGAGACTTTCAAGCACAGCCATTAAGACTTGCACTTCTTCTTCTTCTACTACTTCTGGTTCCTAAATCTTGTCTGCTCAATTTCTAAGTCATTTAAATGTCTTTTCGTGTTATCTCTCAAGTCCTTTTCTTCCCCGTGTTTTTTACTTACTTTCTATCTAGTGCAGTGGGTGAGGAAATGGCTCCACTTACCACGTGAAGATAGCTTGAAGATAAACCCTTTTTCTATGTTCTATAACCCTCAATAGACAATAACTCACTTGTCACTTTCGTCTTGAAATACTTGGGACTTGATGCTTAATCATTCCTTGTTTTGAATGGCTTATTTTAGTTCTAAGATGAGATTTCCAAGATTTACTAGCTAGTTCATTGAACTTAATTACACAAAGGATCTATGCTTTGAATCTTGTTGATAAAATTTTCCTTGTTATTTCACTGTTAATTTAATTCTTTCAGAAAGCACTCACAGCATATCTTCTAATGTGTCCCTACTTCTTCAGAAATTGTTCTACGAGGTACTTATTATTCCATTTTATTTCTTATTTTTACTGTTATCGTTTGTGCCCACTAAGACACAAGCTTAGCTTTAAATTACTCGTTCACATTTGATATGATCATTGTTTTTATTCTATTTTTTTAGTCTAATCTAATAGTTTCACGACCTTAATTATAGACAAAACTTGTCATATGGGGTGTCACATTATGCCTCTGAAATGATTGTGTTACAAACTTTATGCAAATGCTTATTATCTATTTGGTTATTTCTCCATATTATTCAATAGGGGTCCAGAGACGACTGATTTGTCACAAACTGATTGAGTCTTTATTAAGACATAAATTAAAACAGTTACTGAGTTGTTGCAGAAGACTCTCCAATGGTGTTTCTATGTAGAGATGTAGCTTTCTTGTGATGTAAGAGTACTCTCTCAAATCTTGAAGTTGCGCATGCAGAAGATGGTCATTGTCATTAATCTTAAGGGATCACTTGGCCCTGGCCTTCGTTTCCTTTCAAACCTTTTTTCCCCCTTTGCAACCAAAATTCAAACTTGTGAAAGGGATAGTGTCTGCCACATGTTATATATATTATATAAAGAAAACTCAACTGTTGTTTTCACTTTCATATACCCTTTTCATGACTAGTTGCAGCACATAAGTGTCACAGTTTTCTCTTAAGACGTGACCTAAATACCATTTTACATGCTATTTTCGTCGTAGATAACTAATTTATCTGATGCAAGTTTTAAATAGTTCAAGTTAATTCATATTTTTAGCCTTCCAATTTTTTCATTTAATATATAAGGTTTTATACTTCTGTTATATGTACATGTGTGTGATCTTTGTTTTTAAATATTGGTATATCATTCTTGTGAATACCAATTATATGCATATGTTAAACTGTACGTACATAGTGTATTAAATTTCACCAGGGGTAAAATATTTTTGCTTGACTCCCTTGATAGCAATAGGTCACCTAATTTTCATTTACTAAATTTCATTATTCCTCAGTGTTATTCTTATTATTAATAATCGAAGTTTCTAGTAATTTTGTAACTTATTATGTCAACTATCTGGTAAGAATATGGGTGTATCTGTTGACTTGACTAGTACTAGTAAACCAATAGACTACAACCATTTGGCTATGAAATATGAAGTTCTAACTTTAAGATATAGAGTTTAATTATAACTTTGCAAGATACTTTATAAAAAAATGTTTATATTTTTCCCTCAACAAGTCACACCACTACGAAATTTATGATGGAGCCCATTAGATTTGTAATCCCGACCACATAATATGATTTAGGAAGAGATTATGCCAACATATTGTTGAAATTTAATCTCAATATTGTAAGATGAAGAATATATGGATCGGAGTTTGTCTGTCTCATCATGCTTAATTTTGACAACAACAATCTAAGAAAAAGAACAAATAAAACATAAGGAACACTAAACTAAGCTACAACCGATCAATCATATTTTGTATTCGCAATCAAATATATCTTGTATGTAAACGTTAGAGTAGATCGTGGATTAATTACAGTCTATAGATGAACGAGCCCTGACTAGTCCGAAACTATGTATATATTCATGAGGATCCACGTTAGAAAATTTAATATATATATATATATATATATATATATATATATATGGTTTTGAACTTGTCAGGGTATATATATATGTAGGTCTAATTTTCTGATATGATAAACATTAATAAAGGAGCTATTCCTCCCCAAGACAAGAGAAAAAAAAACGGGATTAGATTATATAATATGGTGCGTTGCACTAAAACCACATAATTTATTAATAGAATATAAAAAGCTTTATTTTGTTCACACAATTGGTCTTCTTTTGGTTTCTTGATCCTCCAACAAAACCATCAAATGCTATAGTTTTTTGCCTTGAAAATATTATTAAGAAAAGGACAAGTGCTGTGTTTATATATAAATAAATGATACGATTAGATATTCGAAAAACAAATCTTAATGAATGGTTCTCTTCTCGCGCTTAGAAAAAAGGTTATGTGCAGTATCGTTGTTGTTGATTACTCCTATGGGGCTAAGGTTCCACAGTGATTATAGCATAAAAAGGAAAACGAATCATACCTACATATGTTTAAATAAAACCCCTACTCTTAACTCACAAATTGTGGATTAATAAAGAATTGGTTGGCTTGGTTCAATGTATTTCATGGTAACATACGCACTATCAAACTAGAGCAAATATGTATATTGATTACGTTAGTTAGATAAAATATGGAAACTTAGGTATAAACGTAAATAACAATCCTTACATCTATACTAGTATTTTTGCAGCAGTTTTTGCTCAAAAATCTGTTTTGGAATTATATTCATATCCAAACAAATTTAGTTAATTCTCTCTATATTTTTATAACCAAACAGAATTAAAATATTTTAAATATCCATATATATAATATTCTATAATTAATATAGATATTAGAAGATTTATTCCATATTAAAAAATATATTCTCCTATCCTCTTTTTTTGATTTTAAAATTTAAATATAGTGAATCATCATATAATATATAAAGTTAATAAAAATGTGAATTTTTCCTGCATATATTGTGATTTAAATTTTTTTAAACAAACATATATTACTCAATTAATATAAAAAGTGTGTGTTCAACATACATATATAGTAAATTTACTGTATATATAGTAAATTATAAAATTTTAAGAAGATTATAATTTATAACTGATATATCTAAACTTAATAAAAATTTTAAAATTATGAATATTTAAACATACTAAAATTTTAAAATAACACAAACGAGTTATATTACATGACGGGTTATATGATATTACATGATTGAATCGATAATACTAAAAAATATAATTTCATTAATATGATATTTCAATACGGGTTAAATCCTTATTTTACTATTTTAACAACACCAATATAAAATATGTCGAGTCAAACTGATTTACTTAAGATTGTATTAAACAAAAATTATTGTGCGGTATACCACGAATTATATACTAAAATCACTAAAATTAACAAAAGAGTGCATTAGCAAAATTAGTATTAAAATAGTACATTAATAAAAGAATAGAGAAAAACTTGTCCTGCGGTGTACCGCAGGTCATATATAATCTAGTTGTTAGTAAAATCATAATTTTGTGTGTAATGTAACATCAAATACAAACAAAATATATATACTTAAATATAACTATTAAGTATATATGTTTTAATTTTTTGTTTAGTCTAATTACTAGTTAAACTACCTAGTCATGTCCTAAGCCTAAAGTTTGGGCAATGAGATTCATTAATTCCTAAAGGACAAATCTTTGATATTTAAATCAGATTATAAGATTGCTTTCTCAATGAACAATTCGAGCTATATAGTCTAACATGCTAAAACACATTCATTGTTAGACAAACTAATTAGTTCTCTTCCCCTAAATAGACACGTAATTTGTCTTCTTACCCTAAATAGTAAATAGACAACTTTGTACAAGTAAAAAAGCATATGTTGAAGATTTGCTTGGGGATTTCTTTGCAATAATTAACCAAAAACCAAATGAAATTAGACTAATATTTGTTTGGTGAACTCATAGGGTCTACATCACAAGTTATTTTTTCCTTGACACGGGTGTACAACAAACACAAGCTATATAGGCAAATTGGTAAGTAGGCTCAAGACCCAAAAATAAAAAGTTTTAAAAACTTTAAGATGAAAATTGCAAGCGGAAAGAAGAAGAAGACATATAGTTTTCTGAAACGAAAGAAAGATAATAACCCATCACTGCAGAAAAAAGGTATCCCTCTAATAATTGAAGACAATTGTAACCTAATGTCAACGAACTTAGCCAATGAGCCCAAACTCCACCTCGACGTTCTATCTTGGGACCATTTCTCTCTCTCTCTCTTTTTTTCTTTCTAAATATAACTTGAAATTGAGATATCACTAATTATTTACAATGGTGTATTGGTAATGGATCCTAGGCATCTCGACTTCAAATCCGGTTAAAGAAATATAATGGAAAATTTAGATACATGTATCATATATAGAGTAATGATTACATTAATACGTTTGTGGATTTGTAACCTTATTTTTGCGGCAATGGTGGTGGTTTAATATTATTCATATTTGTACTCATCATGATGCCACCTAAACAGTCTTAATATGCCCAACTATCTTCTTATTGCAATCTTCACGGCGATTTACCTGTGAAATTAGCAAAAACAAAAATAAAAGAAACTTTTAAGTGGAAAGTGACACTACAGTGAGACCTGCCAAAAAACTCGACAAGTTTGAATTAAACAACTTAAAAGAATTCACCCACAGAACAATAAACTTTTACAAAGAAAAAACCAACAACTTTGTGTCACTAAATCTATAGAAATGTCAATAATGTTGCTGTACGGAAAGGGATTCACTTGGGGTCTACAAAAATTCATGGTGTTCTTTGATGATGCATTGATATTCTCTATAACAAGAAATAGGAAGGAAGAGAGATACATCATTCATCATACTCGATTTTTCATGATATCGATCGAAGTATAGCATGAAGAGAAGGGAGTTGTTTTGTGCCACTACTAGACTAAAATACTCTGTTAATAATGTCATAATATAGAAGAAAGTGTATCTTACTTACAAGGGTAGAAAAAAGTGTCTTGTGTGTATTTGTCCACTACAGCGACCAAGGTATTGTGAGCTACGATTACAATAACAAAGGTGAGTTAGCCAATGCCCCCAATAATTGGGACAATGTAATCATGATAATATTAAAAAAAATAATGCAATAAAGCAAACAGAAAATAGAAATGCAACAATGAGCAATGAACAATGAAAGGGTGCTTCTTTAGTCACAGAAAAAGGAGTAATAATGTTGAGACCACTGGTTTTCATTGCACACAAAGTCACATAAGACAGATACACGACGAAGGGTAGTTATTCACTGCAAAATTCTGTTGACATAATTGGTCACTGTAAACTTTTTTGCTTCATAGACTCCTGTGAGTCATTATATCCTAAGATCTATATATTTGTTGGATGCCACTTAGTCACTTACTATTACTCAAAAAGAAAGTAAAGTAGAAGAAAGAGTTGAACATTAATATCAGTCTTAAATTTTCAACACTTCTATTCAAATGAGAAAAGAATCAATACCGTTGATTTTAATTTATTCGCAATGCCTCCTTTGTTCAAACTTGTCACTCCTCATTGCCATCTTCTCCATCCTTTGCTTCCATTTTTCCCGACTAATGTAGCTAAGGCCCCTACATCTTTCAATCTCACAACAAAAAGACACAACACATACTCACAAGTTAACACTATACGTAAATCATATCTTCTATGTTTATTTATTGCAAGTAGCACACAGCGCCATTGATTTATCTTTTTGAATTTTCCTTTCTTTATCACCTCCAACTAAGATCTAATTACTCGTGAAAAAAATATCATGACAAGGCCTTACTTACTTGGTCTTTCAGGACCACCAATAAGTATATATATAGCATACAATCTTTTCTGTTCCCTGTTCAATATGTCATGCTGACAGTTAAAAGACTTTTGTAATGAGATAACACAAAGCACTTCAAAATGCAGCTGTGGTACTTTTTTTTTCGTTTCTTAAGCTATTTACTGCAAGCGAGGACACACATGAACAGCACCAGGGAGTCCGAAAACATGTATACGCAACAAGATTATTTTTTCTCTAAACAATATGGAAGAGGAAGCTTGGTTGCAACACGTGTTTAGGACAGTTCTGTATCCATCCTGCCAGGAAGAGTAGCCAGTGTTGATGTTTGGTCCTAATGGGTAAACTTACTTCCAAGATTTATAGTCAAATTTAAATACTGCATAAACTGACAGGATCAAATGATGCAAAATGGTCCCAATAAGCATGATCCAATTAGGTTACCAGACTTGGGTGTAGAGGATGGTGGGCAAGATTGTCTTCTCTCAAACTGAGCTCATGTACAATGAGACCCAAGTAGGGGCCCTAGAGTACATGCTCTGACAGTGAGCGTAGCCAAGAGATAAATTTATAATAAGAAGAAAAAAGTATGCAGTAAAACAAGAGTTTTTACCTTTTATGTAGGAAATCTTGGCAGGGAGAGAATGTATGTACCCGGGATGTGAAATATTAACCTACCATAAAAAAAGATGAAACTTAGAAGTTGGAAATACTTTTCTAGTAACTTTCACAATATATATAATATACAAAAAAAATGAAATAAAATGCCACAAAGATATCTTCATTTACAGTAAGAGACAAAAAGTAATGGCAATCCAGCTACATAGTGAACCAAGTATATGACTGTACCGCCCAAACCTTTCCTTTAAATTCCTCTTTCTACCTCCTTTTTTTTTTCCTGAGAGTACTCTAAACCTCAAGTTTACTTCTACTTCCCTCATATCATTCCGCCTCTTTTTGCATTTTCTCTCAAGAAAGTAGAAATGGGACTGACCTCATCCTTAAGGTTCCGTCGACGAAACAACAACACTTTCCTCAGAATCTTCATTATCTTGGTTCTAAGCTGTATACCAGGTAGAACCAATCTTTGTTCCAATCATTCTGTTAGTAACTCAAAAGATCTACCTCCATCAAATCCTTCAGATATTCGTTCCTCATTAGTTTCACTAGATTTGGAGGGTTACATAAGCTTCGATGATGTCCACAATGCCGCCAAGGACTTTGGCAACAGATACCAGTTGCCACCTTTGGCAATCCTACATCCGAGGTCTGTTTCTGATATTTCATCAATGATGAAGCATATAGTACATCTGGGTTCCACCTCAAATCTTACAGTAGCAGCCAGAGGCCATGGTCACTCGCTTCAAGGACAAGCTCTGGCTCATCAAGGTGTTGTCATCAAAATGGAGTCACTTCGAAATCCTGATCTATGGATTTACAAGGGGGAGCAACCGTATGTTGATGTCTCAGGTGGTGAATTATGGATCAACATTCTACGCGAGACTCTAAAATACGGTCTTTCACCAAAGTCCTGGACCGACTACCTTCATCTGACTGTTGGAGGTACTCTTTCTAACGCTGGAATCAGTGGTCAAGCGTTCAAGTATGGACCCCAAATCAACAACGTGTACCAGCTTGAGATTGTCACAGGTATGTCGTTCATGCTATACGTCTATATATGGTAGTCTAAAAAAAGGCATCTCTTCAGAAGCAAAAACACTGACGACTTAAATAGTTTTGGACTCTAAATAAGTGTGCATAGGCCCCAATGTGAAACATGTAACGCACGATTGTAATTTGCACCAACAAAAAATGATATAAACAATATATTTTACATATTGAATCAGGGAAAGGAGAAGTTGTAACCTGTTCCGAGAAGCGGAATTCTGAACTTTTCTACAGTGTTCTTGGCGGGCTTGGACAGTTTGGCATAATCACCCGGGCACGGATATCTCTTGAACCAGCACTGCATATGGTAAAGTTCTATCTTGAGCATGGCTGCTGGAAAATGTAACTTAGTCAAAATATATACGCTATGATTCTAAGCACCAGTTAACTGATACAGTCAAATGAATGTTAATAGGTGAAATGGATCAGGGTACTCTACTCTGACTTCTCTGTATTTTCAAGGGACCAAGAATATCTGATTTCAAAGGAGAAAACTTTTGATTACGTTGAAGGATTTGTGATAATCAATAGAACAGACCTCCTCAATAATTGGAGATCATCATTCAGACCTAACGATTCCACAGAGGCTAGCAAATTCAAGTCAGATGGGAAAACTCTTTATTGCCTAGAAGTGGTCAAATATTTCAACACAGAAGAAGCTAACTCAATGCATAAGGTAAGATGTGAAAGCAAATATATAATGAAAGTTAGTTAACTTCTAACGAATGGTTGCTAACATAACGAATGGTTTTGCCCTGCAGGAAACTGACAAGTTACTTTCAGAGTTGAATTATATACCATCCACTTTGTTTTCATCTGAAGTGCCATATATTGAGTTTCTGGATAGAGTGCATATTGCGGAGAGAAAACTGAGAGCAAAGGGTTTATGGGAGGTTCCACATCCCTGGCTGAATCTCCTGATTCCCAAGAGCAGTATATCTAAATTTGCTACAGAGGTTTTTCACAACATTATCACAAGCAACAATAACGGACCTATCCTTATTTATCCAGTCAATCAATCCAAGTAAGTGAGCAAAATGCCAAAACCATATCCTTCCAATGATTTCATTAACATAAAATTACTAACCATATCCAACTTTTCTTTTGTTGCAGGTGGAACAAACATACATCTATGATAATTCCAAATGAAGATATCTTCTATCTCGTGGCCTTTCTCCCCTCTGCAGTGCCAAAATCCTCAGGGAAAAATGATTTAGAGTACCTATTGAAACAAAACCAAAGAGTTATGAACTTCTGCACAACAGCAAATCTCCATGTAAAGCAGTATTTGCCTCATTACGAAACACAACAAGAGTGGAAATCACACTTTGGCAAAAGATGGGAAACATTTTCACAAAGGAAACACACCTACGACCCTCTAACGATACTAGCTCCTGGCCAGAGAATATTCCAAAAGACAACAACAAGAACAACAACAAGAACACAGTTATCTCCAATCCAACTCTCAAAGTCAAAAGCAGTCCTCAAAGGTACCACAAGAAGAGCATCAGTACAGCTAAAACCTAGAACTGTATAAAAACACAAACGTATCCTGTGTCCTTGTAACGGCTCAGGCTAGGCAGCAAGAGATTGAAAAATTCTTTCTTTCTTTCTTTTTTGTTTCTTTTGGTGAAAGAACAAATTTTACAGTCTGAAACAAGTGTCCCTTACATATACTCAAAAACATAATCTTTTACAATAACATCTTCTCTCTAAGCCCCTTTTATAATCTAAAAAGAAATCTCCAAATCAGAACTCACAAAGAGACTTACCTTGAAGAATCGACTTTGGAATCTCAATTGAGTTCAGTAGCCGCGGAACGGGAGAATCAAAACCTAAATTGGCGCCTTTACGCCATGAATAGTCCCGAAGAAGAGCATAGAAGAAGCTTTCTTCTTCTCTCTTCTTCAAATTGTGAGATTTTTTTCAAAATTTCGCTTCGTCTGTCACACGCACGACACGAGTACATACACACGTGTGTTTGTATATTTGTATAAGTATTATTTTAATTAAATTAAATTAAATTAAATTAATTTTCTGGGAAACAGACGCTCCAGGAATGGTTCTCGTCTTCTTCAATTGGTAATAATAATAATAAGCAAATCCCAAAAAAACCCTAACGGTACTTAGTGTGTTATAGGAAGCTAAATACATTTCACCTACATCTTCACCTCTGCACGCAAGAGAGCTGATTCGTTTCACCTACAGATTCCTTTTCTAAACCCCTAAATTTTCGATTTTTTGTGATTTTTGATTTTTGAAAAAGAATCGAATATTTTTTATTTGGATGTCTCCTGCGGCGGTGGAGATTGGTTCTCCGGTTGAAAAGTTCTCTTCTTTCTTAAACCCTAATCAAAATTACTCTGAGTTGTTCCCGGAGAGTGTTCCCACTCACGATCAACGAAACATGGACGCTTCCTTCTCCTTCGGGTTTGGTGGAGCTGGTTCAGGACAACAACACACCAAGACTCGTCAAAAGCCGAGGCTTGTGAAACTTAGGAAGAACGGTAGAGTGGTTAAAGGACCCTCTTTTTCCGGCGAGGTTTTTTCAGGTTTCAATCCGTTTGCGCCGCCCAGTCAAGGTAAAAAAAAAAAAAAAAACTTTTTTTGTTGGATTTGTGCCGGAGTTGAGTTCAATGAAGATCCAGCTTTTGATACTTTGTGAGCTGATTGGTTTTTGTTTTTGTTTATGTAGGTAGTGAGTCACCTGGAGATAAATGTTTCGTCTTTGGAGCTAATGGGAATAGTTCTGGTGCAAAAGCTAGTCCAGGTAATGCCACGGTATCTTCTTTGTCTGATGAGGAGTTTAGTACACCTATAGGAGACTCTGAGTTGAGTTCGGAATCCACTAAGGAACATTCAGATAGAGGTGTGAGAAAGGTAGATAATGATAATCGTGAAAACGTCAGACAGTGTAGTGAGAGCACAACTTGTGATGCGAAAACTGGACTTAAGTTTGATAGCAAGTCTAACAGTGTACAGTTTGCTCATGGTAAAAGTAAAGTTGTCCATAAAGATGGTCCTGGAATGAACCTGGCTGATGACATGGAGAAGCTTAATATCAGTGAGTCCAGAGTTCATGGTGGCAGCGACTATGAGGAAGCAAGGAAATCCAATAACACACCTGTGTTTACTTTTGGTAGTTTTGGAAAGCTTGATCCTAAATGTAAGGAAGGTGTGGCAACATCAGGGTCATGCTCTTTCAGTTCCAATGGTTTTCACGAAAGTAAGAATGCAGAGGATGTAAAATCCCGTTCCAAGACTACCAACATAAACAACTTACCAAACACTAGCTTTGGTACAAGAACATCCTTAGATGATTTGAAGGTACCCGAATGGGATCCTACTTTGCTTAAGAACAGTCTTTTCCCAGAAATGAGTAGAAAGTCAGTACATGCACGAAGAAATCGTTTGTCCAAGGACAGGAAATCGAAGAACGTCAAGGAAAAAATGAAACAGCGTGAGCCAGATCGTTGCAACAATCAGACTTCTGAGGGAATTCAGGCTCAAGAAAAGCTCAACTCCCCTGGATATTGCTCACCGATGGATTATTCTCCATATCAAGGTGAGAAAGCCAGCAATCAATTTTCAACAGAAACTCCTCTAACATCAATTGATCCCGCACATTCAAGCAAACATGACAATTCCCGTTCTAGCAATGACGTTAAGGTTGCCTCAGCCAGGGATTCATCTCTCTTCACAGCAGAGGATCATGGAAGTAGTTGTACGCCAAAATTTTCTTTCTCAGCATCCACCTCTCAGGGAACAATACCTCATAAAAAGCTTCAAGCTGTAAAGAAATATAGGAGGAAAGTTAATAACAGTTTGCCAAAAAAGAATCTTAATGCAACCATGCGAAACAATCAAGAGAATCAACCTGTGAATACAGGTCAAGCCAAAAAAGACTCAGGCTCTACATCGATGATGCCTGATGTCTGTGAGGTTTGGCGACTAAGGTATCATATACTAACTCAAGAACTTGAACATTGGTGCTTTTTGTATATTTTCTTTCTGAGAATTGAGAGAAGTAATTTTGTGTATCAGGGGAAATCAAGCCTACAAAAATGGTCATATGTGTAAAGCTGAGGAATGTTACACTCAGGGTATTAATTCTTCCCCGTCAAGTGATAGTTNGGAAGCAAGGAAATCCAATAACACACCTGTGTTTACTTTTGGTAGTTTTGGAAAGCTTGATCCTAAATGTAAGGAAGGTGTGGCAACATCAGGGTCATGCTCTTTCAGTTCCAATGGTTTTCACGAAAGTAAGAATGCAGAGGATGTAAAATCCCGTTCCAAGACTACCAACATAAACAACTTACCAAACACTAGCTTTGGTACAAGAACATCCTTAGATGATTTGAAGGTACCCGAATGGGATCCTACTTTGCTTAAGAACAGTCTTTTCCCAGAAATGAGTAGAAAGTCAGTACATGCACGAAGAAATCGTTTGTCCAAGGACAGGAAATCGAAGAACGTCAAGGAAAAAATGAAACAGCGTGAGCCAGATCGTTGCAACAATCAGACTTCTGAGGGAATTCAGGCTCAAGAAAAGCTCAACTCCCCTGGATATTGCTCACCGATGGATTATTCTCCATATCAAGGTGAGAAAGCCAGCAATCAATTTTCAACAGAAACTCCTCTAACATCAATTGATCCCGCACATTCAAGCAAACATGACAATTCCCGTTCTAGCAATGACGTTAAGGTTGCCTCAGCCAGGGATTCATCTCTCTTCACAGCAGAGGATCATGGAAGTAGTTGTACGCCAAAATTTTCTTTCTCAGCATCCACCTCTCAGGGAACAATACCTCATAAAAAGCTTCAAGCTGTAAAGAAATATAGGAGGAAAGTTAATAACAGTTTGCCAAAAAAGAATCTTAATGCAACCATGCGAAACAATCAAGAGAATCAACCTGTGAATACAGGTCAAGCCAAAAAAGACTCAGGCTCTACATCGATGATGCCTGATGTCTGTGAGGTTTGGCGACTAAGGTATCATATACTAACTCAAGAACTTGAACATTGGTGCTTTTTGTATATTTTCTTTCTGAGAATTGAGAGAAGTAATTTTGTGTATCAGGGGAAATCAAGCCTACAAAAATGGTCATATGTGTAAAGCTGAGGAATGTTACACTCAGGGTATTAATTCTTCCCCGTCAAGTGGTAGTTCAGAATACTCTGTCAAGCCTCTTGCACTGTGCTATGGTAACCGTGCAGCAGCAAGGATTTCTCTTGGAAGACTGAGGGAGGCTATTAGCGACTGTGAGATGGCTGCTTCACTTGATCCAAGCTACATTAAAGCGTATATGAGAGCTGCAAAGTAAGTTTAAGGCGTACTTCTCCCAGATGGTTGTTTTTCAGAAATTAGTGTATCACTATCACCTCGAGTCAATTTGTCTTTTTTGGTATTTGCTTAAGCTTTATAGCTTGATTTAGTAATCCCGCCAGCTAAGGTTTTAGATAGAATTTTCTTGAAGTTAGCCAAGGAAGTGTATATCTTAAAAATGAAGTTTGTATCTAGTAAATCAATGATTATGTTACTTAATTGAATTTGATTTATTCATATTTCTTCAATGCTTGCTTCAGCTGTCATCTTGTGCTGGGGGAACTTGGATCAGCCGTGCAGTATTTTAATAAATGCATGGAATCCACCTCTACTGTCTGCTTGGATCGACGAAGTACTATAGAAGCAGCTGAAGGTTTACAACAGGCTCAAGTATGCATTCTCTCCTAGCTATATCACTTTCTACCATGGTCTAATCAAATTAATTTTGCCAAGAATGTGCTGAATCGGCTCATACTTCTGGTAATGTCTAATTGAATATATTTTGATTTTACTTACCGGCAGAGGGTAGCTGAATTTACCAGCTGTGCATCCATATTATTGGAGAAGAGAACACCTGATGGTGCATCTGACGCATTGGTTCCAATTTCCAATGCCTTATTGATTAGTTCATGCTCAGATAAATTGCTTCAAATGAAGGCGGAGGCGCTGTTTATGGTGAGTAGCATTTCCTTTTCAGCTCTCAAAAATTGAATTTTGCTTTCAGTGGACATGATCTCCCCTGTGAATTTGCAGATCCGACGTTATAAAGATGTGATCGAGCTTTGTGACAATACCCTTCCGACGGCTGAGAGAAATTTTGTTTCAGCAGGGACTGGTGGGACGACAAATGTTGATGGATTGGGGTCTACGCATCACAAGCTGATAGTTTGGAGATGGAACATGATGTCCAAGTCGTACTTCTACTTGGGGAACCTTGAGAAGGCCCTTGATATATTAGAAAAGTAGTAAACACTATTTCTACCTTGTGCTATAATGAATTTATTGTTATGCATGTATTATATTTATTTGTTTGCTTAAAGTGTATGTTTTGCTCCCCAGGAATCAGGGAGAGTGTCGTGAGTCACCAGTTTCTTTAGTGGCCACCATTTCTGAACTTTTACGTTACAAGGTATGCTTTATGTTGGAACTTAAAAATTCTTCTTATTTCTGTGTGGTAAAATGTTTTCTTTAACATCAATAGGTCTGATACAATCTTTCATTATGCTTCTCTGCTGAATACAAATGTTTTTTCTTGCGTTGGTTACATTTACCAAAGTTTTCTTCTGTGATTACAGAACGCAGGTAATGAAGCTGTTCGGGACGGAAAGTATATGGAAGCAGTAGAGCAGTATACTGCTGCACTATCAAGAAATGTTGACTCACGCCCTTTTGCAGCAATTTGCTTTTGCAATCGTGCAGCTGCTAATCAGGCCCTAGTCCAAATAGCTGATGCAATTGCCGACTGTAGTCTTGCCATGGCTCTTGATGAAAACTACACGAAGGTATATGATCATATGTTTTCTTTGAACTTGTAAACAAGCACACATGAACCTTCCTCTGAGCTAAATAGAATGCTTATGAAGTTTTGTACTGGAATTGCTATAGGAAGGTGCAGTAAGATTCGTTTGTGGAATGCCCATTTCCCTAAAACAATATTTACTCACAAACAAACAAATTTTATAGATCTTTCAAGTTCTCAAATAAGAACACTCCCACTTAGCTGTATAACCACTTAGATAGTTATATTGTTTAATCAAGGAGCATGTATAACCTAATTTCTTGAAATGTGGCAAGGTACTGAAGCGGCATGTAAACATCGTTGAGGTTTCATTGAAATATCAACCTGACTTATTTTTCCATTTTCAGGCAGTCTCCAGGAGAGCCACATTACATGAGATGATCAGAGATTATGATCAAGCAGCTAGTGATCTCCAGAGGCTTATCAGCATTCTCGTAAAGCAAAGTGATAAGACAAAAAAAACGCCAGAGGCATCTGCAGAGCGTGCAAGCAGCAGGAAAGAACTAAAGCAGGCCCGTCAACGGTTGTCTGTGATGGAAGAAAAATCTAAAGAGAGCATTCCTCTGGATTTCTTCCTCATCATGTATGCTAACTTTTCGCACAGTCAATTATACCATTCATGTTATTGGCGACGAGACTACAATTGAATACTCTATGCACTAAATTCCACTATAATTGTATGCTGATATTCAGACTATCTTCTAATCTCGTTTTGCTAATTTGCAGGGGAGTGAAGACAACTGACACTGCTGCTGATATCAAAAAGTCATACCGTAAAGCAGCTCTTAGACATCACCCAGACAAGGTTACCTAGTGTTTTACTGGCTGACAATGGATCCAAATCATTATTTTACATCTGCTGATATTACCTCTTTGATGTGTATTCAGGCTGCACAGATTCTTGTCAGAAGTGAAAGTGAAGGACCGTGGTTGAAGGAGATATTAGAAGAGGTTCACAAGGGTGCAGATAGGCTCTTCAAAATGATTGGAGAGGCATATTCAGTTCTTTCTGACCCAACTAAGGTTCACTTTCTCGCCTCTTATGCCTACAAACCTTTTAAGCGTGATTCAGTTTGCCCCCTATGAACACTTACTAGCAATAGAACATCCTAGCACTTGCCACGTATGATATGTTACTTATCAGGTTTTTGTTTTAACAGAGGTCAGACTATGAACTTGAGGAAGAAATTAGAAAAGCCAAGGCATCTAGAGAAAGCTACAGAAGAAGAAAAGCTGCGGAAGAAAGTAGCCCAACGTATCAGACAAGTGCAACCAGGCGATACTGGAGGGACAGCGGGAGTACATACCGAAATACGCCTTCTTGGTGGTAGAACCCTGAAATTCTAGGCGACATTAGGAAAAGGAACCCAGTATTCTTTTTTTTGGTGGTTTAAGCAAAGAGGGATCCACTGGATTTCTCCCAGGTGAGTCATTCCAGAGCTGGTGAAGTGTAAAGGGTTGCTACACATCAGTTCAGCAAATGATACCAGCTTGCATACTAAAGAATTGTTTGTTTCAATGGTGAATAGGGCAACTCCTGCGAGGTTGTGACCCAACTACGTTGTCTGAAAAATTGATGATTGTACTGTTTGTACTTTGTAACACATTGAAAAGATAAAGAAATGATAAATCTAATTTGGTCTGAACTTATCTTAAAAGCGTCTGAAACTCTCAAAATGCTTGACTGAAGCTTGAGTTGCTTGTTCATAGGTGATTTATACTATAGCTTACGGAAGCGATAAATTTATACATTTATCCAAATTTTTCTGTAACATTTGAGTCTGCCTCAGACAACATTTGAGTCTGCATGTTGTCCTAAATTGGCCGCTCTTTTCATGCTAAGCTTGGTAAAGGAAACACTATCTTTGAGTCTAAAAGGCTCTCATCTTGTACATTTATATGTGTTCTTTTGTCTGGTTGAATTAGGTATGAAGCAAACATGGATTTTTTAATATTATTATTATTGTAGACAAAAAAGAGCACACAGAGCAGTTACTGAACACAAAACATTACAAGTCTACTTCCTTTATTGATACTAATATTTGGACAAAGCCAAAGCTGGTTGCCAAGTAGCTGAAGTGAGCTATAACTTCAGGGCCTGAGCATGGTGACTGATGTGGTCTTCTATGAAGGTGGCGATAAAGTAGAAGGAGTGGTCGTATCCTGGCTGGAAACGCAGTAAGAGCGGCGCTTTCACTTTCTTGCATGCCTCCTCAAAATTTTTGGCCAATAACTGATGAGGGTAGAAATTGTCGCTTTCTCCCTGAAATGGTTGAAGGCAAAGATGGTTCAGGCTCGCAAAGTAAGGCTCGCAAAGTAAGACAGATAACCAGCAAAAACATGGAGTTAATGGATTTTACCTGATCAATTAGAATTGTAGCAGACAGATTGTGGAACTTAGAGATAAGACAAGTGGCGTCGTATTCCTGAAATTTCCAAAACGAAGTATGCATCAAACTTGGGAGATGGATATTGTGTGGCGGCTATATGCATATTGAATTCTTTATAAGTTGTTTTTACCTCCCAAGCAGCCTTGTTGTCACCTAGATAATTGGTGAATGCCTTGTGTCCCCATGGACAATTTATGGGGTTGGCAATCGGTGCAAATGCAGACACAGACTGTACATGTTACAGAGCAAGTGATTAGAGTGAAATAATGATATAGGAGAAACACGAATTTGGTTAAAGCACATTTATCCACCCCCATGAAAGATATCTACTTTTTGATTTAAGATTCTAAGTCTCAAGCATCGTACTCAAATCGTACTCAAATGCAGTGCCAGTAGAAATTTCGAAAAATACTTAGAAGTAAATAAATACCTTGTACTTATCGAGGTTCTTGAGGTATATAGTAAGAGCTCCATGTCCACCCATGGAGTGTCCAGATATAGATGCATTTGCTGTGTCAAGCTGAGAGAAGTTATCACTCAGGAGTTTTGGCAACTCTTTGACAACATAGTCATACATACGCCAGTTCTTCCACTTTTCCTGAGTAGCATTGAGGTAGAATCCAGCTCCTAAGTAGAGGAAAGAAAGAAAAGCTTATCACCATTCATTGTAATAATGACCTGAATACATGAATACTACCAAACCAATAAATCTAAAGCTACAACTGGTTTGAAAGAATGCAAACCAGAAGAAGCATGTAACGTTTGCATACCTACACCAAAGTCGTAACTGTCTGCTTCTCCTTCAACATTTAGTCCTCCTACAATATCAAAACCATCACACATAGTATTAAAAAACCAAGGGAAGCTGATAAACCAGAGTAAAAAAACATGGCAAACAGACAGAGTAATTTCTACAGGGCAGACATGACAAACCAAACAAATGAAAATACTATATGGCTCACTTGGGGAAGTATCTGGAGAAACAAGAGCAATGCCATGAGTAGAAGCAGCACGTTGAGCACCAGATTTAATAATGAAGTTCTCGTCTGTGCAGGTGAGACCAGAAAGCCAGTAAAGCACCTGTCATTCAACAAAAAAGGAGAATCATTTCGCTAAAAAACCAATCAATGGTTCTGAAGTAACATTATTTATGCATCCAAACATAGATCAAGGCAAGTTAGGAATACAAAAACAATCATGCAAAACTAAAGTCTTATTCTTTAGCACAATATGGAAGAAACACACAGATAACAACAGTAACTGAGAAAAAAGTGACAAAAGATCCATTATTTACTGTGGAAACAGATCAAATCACTACACAGGAGCAAGAATCGAGAAAAATACAACAGGAAACTGAGATCAGAGTATTGAAAAAGAAGGAAGTTATATAACATACAGGAGATTTATGGGAAGATGAAGCAGAAGGAGGGAAGTAGATGGTAAAAGTCATAGAACATCCTAGTGTCTCACTGTAGTGTTTGTATCTTTTGTTGTAGCCATTGAACATCTTCGTGCTCCCGATCTCCTCCATTCTCTCTCTCTCTCTCTCTGTAAAGTTCAAGCAGAAACAACAGAAGCTGCGATGAAGACGATGATGATGAAAAGACGATCGAACTAGAGAGGTCTATCGGTTTCTACAGTAGACAAGACTCTTTAAAGGCCCAATTAAAGAGTCTTGAACGGCCCATTAATTTTACCGTTTTAGTCAAGAGCCTCTGAGTCGACCAGAGTGTTTAATTTCATTAAGCAAAAGAAGAAATCAGTTTCATTATAAAGTATGATGTATTTATTAGGGTGATCAAATCATTACTATATATAAACATTGACATATCAAGAGATAACGCATATTTTTTTTTTGAGGAGGTCCCATTGATTAATTAATATGTTTTTTCGGTGTAATAATAAATGCCAATATCTATCTATAAAAAAATTTCCATAAATGTTGTTCAGATTGTACAATCCAAAAAAAAATGGAGGGCATAGTATATTAGTATAGATGATAGAGAAAGCGAAGAAGACTGGTATCCATAACCATAAGAGATGGGAGTAATTTATTTTCTTGTGCCATTAAATGACTCTATCGGTGTGTATACCAAGTTAGGCACCTTCCCCTTAGATAACAAGAGCATAAACCACAATAATGTTAAAAAATAAAGTCTCTCCCTTTTCCTCAACTGTACCCATCAATGCTTATGTCCATCCTTCTCCCTTTTGCTCTGTATTTAATTTAACTCATCATCTGCACTGCATGCAAGTTTTATGCTTTTGATCTATCTTCTCATGCGTTTTTTACTTTCTTGATTTGGCAATTCTCATGAGTTGATGTTTTTGTGAGAGATCTTTTTTTTTTTATGGTTGCCGACACGAAAGGTTTGTTCTTGACTTGTGTTTTTATTTTTTTATTTTTTATTGGAGATTCTTGTTTTTGGTAGATGAACAACTCAAAGACGGAGCTAACAAAGTCTTTTTTGGTATTCCATTATTTTATTCCATGGTCTTTCCTCTGCATTGTGTGTCATGTTTGTAGTATCATTACTATTTAAAGGAATTTTGGTTATCTATCAATATGCATAAATGTCTGATTTTTATGATTTTGTCCCCTTTTCTTACATGGCAGCAAAGAAGCTACAACTCAACTTTTGTTTGGTGAGAAAAATCTGAGTTAGCGAACCAAGAATATCTTTAATTCCTTTTGGAACAAGGAGTTGGTTTGATTGGTAACGCTCAAGTTGGTCTCTCTCTTCTTTTTTTTCCTTTTTCAAATCCAAGTTGATTTCTTTGTTCTCTCTGAATCCTATAACCAATATATATAAATCTATAGTGGATTGCATAACCACCAGCAAAACACTTCCTAGACTTTGTTCCATTGCCTTTGGTTTGTTTGAGTTTCTTGGAGTGGACTGAGAAATATGGTGGGTAGCATTGAGGCCAAGAGCCTGCAATCAAACGGTTCTGTAATTCATCATAATGGTCTTAATTTGGAGGAGAAGCTTGATGAGTTCCGTCGTCTTTTGGGGAAATCAGACAAGGATCCGCTAAGGATTGTAAGTGTTGGTGCTGGTGCTTGGGGAAGTGTTTTTGCAGCACTTCTCCAAGAAAGCTATGGAAGTTTCAGGGATAAGTTCCAGATCAGGATTTGGAGAAGAGCTGGGAGAGCTGTTGATAGAGCAACTGCAGAACATTTGTTTGAAGTGATCAATTCAAGGGAAGATATCTTGAGGAGACTGATACGACGTTGCGCTTATCTGAAATATGTCGAGGCAAGGCTCGGTGATAGGACACTCTATGCGGATGAGATTTTGAAAGACGGGTTCTGTCTTAACATGGTTGACACTCCACTTTGCCCTCTTAAGGTTGTGACAAATTTGCAAGAAGCTGTGTGGGATGCTGATATTGTTGTTAATGGATTGCCTTCAACCGAAACACGTGAAGTGTTTGAAGAGATTAGTAAGTACTGGAAAGAGAGAATCACGGTTCCTATTATTATCTCTTTGTCAAAGGGTATTGAAACTTCTCTTGTACCAGTTCCACATATCATAACTCCAACAAAGATGATCCATCAAGCAAGTAAGTTTCTCCTTCTTGACTTTGCTCTTTTATTTGACAATCTTGCTTAGTTTTCTTGAATTGGTTATTAATTTTGGTGTTTGTGGTAGCTGGTGTGCCTATTGACAATGTACTGTATCTTGGTGGACCGAACATTGCTGCTGAGATATACAACAAGGAATATGCCAATGCTAGAATATGTGGAGCTGAAAAATGGAGGAAACCACTAGCAAAGTTCTTAAGACAACCTCATTTCATTGTTTGGGACAATAGTGATCTTGTGACACATGAAGTAATGGGAGGCCTCAAGAATGTCTACGCCATTGGAGCTGGTAAGTTTCTGTGTGTACACAAGGACTTCAGTAATTACCTAAGGTTTTCACACTTTGATCCTTGGCGTTTTACTTTTTCAGGTATGGTAGCAGCGCTTACTAAAGAGAGTGCTACAAGCAAGTCTGTGTATTTTGCTCATTGTACATCTGAGATGATATTTATAACTCATTTACTAGCACAAGAGCCTGAGAAACTTGCAGGGCCTTTGCTAGCTGACACTTATGTGACCTTATTAAAAGGGCGTAATGCGTGGTACGGTCAAATGCTGGCAAAGGGGGAAATAAATAGAGACATGGGTGATAGTATAAGCGGCAAGGGAATGATTCAGGTACTCAATCTGTGAAAACAAGTCTTGAAAGAAGTTTGAAACTTTTAGGAATCAATTTTACTGATGTGAATGTGGGATTTTTTTGTTGAATAGGGTGTTTCTGCAGTGGGAGCCTTTTACCAATTGCTTAGTCAGTCAAGCTTAAGCATATTGACATCTGAAGAGAAGAAACCTATAGCCCCAGTCGAGTCATGTCCTATTTTGAAGACACTCTACAAGATACTCATCACAAGGTAAATATGAAATCTGAAAGTTTCTAATCTTCCAAAAATGTTCAAGTTTGGTCAGTCAGGTTTCTAGCTTTCATGAATGTTTTGGACTTCTTGAGACATTGAATCATATTATAAACTTGCTTCTTCAATTATTTAATGAATTATGTTGTTCAATTTTGCAGAGAACAATCAACACAAGCTATTCTGCAAGCATTAAGGGACGAAACATTGAACGATCCTAGAGACCGTATCGAGATTGCACAGAGCCATGCATTCTACAGGCCTTCCCTTCTTGGTCAGCCTTGATTACTCAATGTCAATGTATAATCCAAATTTGTTGAATCTTATTACGCAGACATACGACATAAATTACTTGTGCAAGCTGCAGATGGTTCATTGAAACATCATAGCTTTATTGAGAGGGGTAGTTCCACATCTGTCATATCTTAAATTTGATTCTTGTTTAGTCTCTTGAGTCGATGAAATTCTTGTACTGTATCATTTTCTTTATGATCCATGAGAGTTTTGTTTGCTCAAAAAAAAATTACACTAGAAGAAAGAAAACACACATTTTTAGTTACTAAACATTTATCAACTTCATTATCCCAATAAGTATTCTACTTTTAGACTATTTTGAAACACTGCACTCTAAAGCCAAGCAAGCTCCATAGAGTCGAACAAACAAAGAGAAGGACTGTTCTGTAAGGCCTAATGTTAACTATACCAGTGAGATCGGTTATGAGTCCATTCTCTGCTTTGTACAATCGGTTAACTGGGGTTTAGATGATTGGTTAACCGTTGAAGCAGATCTTCTTTCTTGAGCTTATAGTAATGTGTTATTTTCAGCTCCTTTGCTATGCTTCTTAATTCCTTGCCAGTCTTGTTCTTCAACTCACTTACTGATAATGATTTCACCGAGTCACTTACAACATGTCCATCTCTCTGGCTTTTTCCGTCTGTCGAATCCAACAATGAATCTGCATGCTGTGTAGGAACACTTGAACCCCTGATGGTCCCAGATGTCGACTGGGCTGACTTTTTAACTAGATCACTATTGATCTTTCCAGCTCCACCTTGTACTTTCTTCTTGATGTTTGTATTGTCGCTGTTGTTAGACTGTCTCTGCCTCTTCTTGTTAAGGACTGACCCAGGATTCAACAATGCATTACCCTCTGATTTTTTCCGTGCCTCAGTAAGCAAGTTTATGATCAACTCGTCTTTAACAACAGTCTTCACCACGGCTCCAGGGTGTGATTTTTTGCTTCTCGCATCGCATGGGATTTCTCTGCCTTTGTCTGGTTCATCGCACATTTCTAAGAGAGACTCTGTGGTAAAAGGTTCAGAAACAGTTACGATGTCTTGTACGCTATCGCTTTGCTGATGATCCTTCAAAACTTCTCCATCTTCGTTTGTAGCGTTTGACTTCTCCATCACCTTCTCACTAGTCTCTAAGAGCAATGGTTTCAAAGTGGAACCTTCAATATTCTCTCGGCTTATTGCAGATGAAGATTTACTATCGGGAGCTTGTTTTACAGGATCAAACTCAGTAACCAAGGATGAACAAGAATGCTCTTCAGCTTCCTCAATCTTGCTTGCCAACACAGGGCTAGAAGAAGTATCTGCATCTTCCCCAACCTGTCCATCATTAAAAACACACAGCATTTTACTAGAAACATCCAAGCTGCTCATTGAAGGTCTTTAAGAACAAGAAGTTGCATTGAAAACAAGATTCCCATGACAATGGATTCAGAAAAGAAGAAATCTTTACAAACCTCAGCTATTAAAGGATCATTTGCTGCAGTCTCCTGAGGCTTCAATCTTGCCTCTGGCTCTATTTCTTCAGTGTCGTTACTAGAATCTCTGGTCTCAGTAGTTACAACAGTTTGAGCATCACTGACACTAGATGTGTTTTCATCCTCATCAAGAACCGATTTTGAAGAACTTGTATCAGCATTTGGAAGAACGGCACTGAGAGTCTTGTCCTGTAAAACAACATAACAAGTTAACACTCCTACTCAATCTGTATAACAACATAACAAGTTAACACTCATACTCAATCTTTAAAACAACATAACAAGTAACTCCTACACAATCTATAAATAAACAAAATCAAATATTAAAAGTCTCTTACAGAATCAGAAGAAGAGCCTATAGGATGCTGCGAGTCACCACTCCCAGAAGAAGCCGTATCATTCTGAAGCGAGAGTGAATCCTTGTCAAGTTCAACGATCACAACATCTTGCTTCTTCTCGTTCAATATCCGCCACACTAGCTCACAGTACCACTCGTTCTGAAAATTCTCTTCGAGCACATCTAAAAAGCCAAAAAAGGAAGGAACTTTTCTCAAAGACAATCACAGTGATGATACGAAAACAAAAACAAGTAAAGCAAAAAATACATGAGTACCTGTTCTGTAATCAAACCAAAATTCACAACCACGCAGTGTCTGCTTACGAAAAGTATCGTCTTTCACAACTACACAAGATGTAAATTATTAAAAAAATCAAAACTTTAAGCATCAGTCAGACAGTCACACAAGGAAAGAAACAGTAAACAATTCAAACAAGCGAAATTTACCAAATGGAGGACCCCAGAGATCATCATCATCATCATCCATGGTGGTCACAACAGTAAACCGCAAAATTCATCCTGTCAAATTAAAATAAAAAAAACCAACCTTTTTCACACCCACATTCCCACAATTCAGAAGTAAGAAACAAAAAAAACAGTGAAATCTATCTTTAACCCTCGAAATCAAAATGCAAAGAAAAAAAACCACTGGATGAGTAAACCATACCGAGAAAGAAGAGCTTCTTCTTAGTCGATGGATCTTTAAGAATCTCAGAGATAAAAAGCGTGTTTTTTTCTAGGGTTTGGAGAAGAGGTCGGCGAGAGAATTTAGGAAGAGAGAGAGAGAAAAAAAAAAAAAAAAGGCTGGCAGTGAAAGCGACGAACACTCTTCTGCAAAAATATAGAGAGAGTAGAGTGTGTAAAAGAGTAAGAGAGAGAAAGGTCGGTTGAAACGGTGAACGGGGATGCTACAAATGGATAACCCAACGGTGGCGCGTGTACCACTCCAAAAAAATTAAAGCCGTTTTATAATGAGTTAAACCGGAAAATAATCTTAACCGTCAGATTTGTTGACTTTTTGTTTGACCATTGTCTTTGTTGGTAAAATATGTTAGTCTGTGTTCGAGTTTACTGTACGCTTCACTGATGATGGTTTTTTTTCAATCCGACGGTTAGGACTAAATGACGAGTCAAAAGATGGCCAGAATCGTAATAAAGTGTAAGACCGAGGGTGTCCCCACGAAACTTCGAAGATACGCTTTTTTTTTTATTATTTGACATCTGAGAGTGACGTCCGTACAGTTTTATTTTTGCTTTTCCAAAGATTTTTATAAACGTAACCCAAAGTTCTTAACTTATAGTTAGAGGATTATGAAAAGTGTATTAAGTATTATCATTATGCTTATGCATAATTTCTTACTTTCCAAAAAGCATATGAAGCAAAAGTTGGTGTTTCTTTTCTTTCTTTCTTTCTCTCAACCTTTATTTGACGTTTTTATCTACGTGTGTGTGTGTATACAGCAAATAAAGCTATTCGATATACGTTGATGTGAGAGTATTTTATATGCTATGTGATTTGATTTAACATGTCATCTAGAGAATAACATGTCATTCTCTTTTACAATTCAATGAATACGCGTTTTTTTTTTTTTTTTTTTTTTTTTTTTTTTTTTTTTTTTTTTTTTTTTTTTTTTTTTTTTTTTTTTTTTTTTTTTTTTTTTTTT
>NC_025689.1:3297600-3312652 GCF_000633955.1 Camelina sativa | reverse complement strand
TTTTTTTTTTTTTTTTTTTTTTTTTTTTTAACTTTACGTGTAGGTGTTCTTCTATTTGTAAATTATAGGCTTCACCTTTACGACAAGGAAAGATAATGATGTATATACATATCACATTACCTAAAAGGCTATAACCGTAGATGTTTATAGGATACGAAAATAGTAGATGTCAATTGTTGTCATTGTCACAAACGAATCTTGTCAATATAGTCAATAGACTAATCACATTACGTATTTAGTATCTACTAAATACTTCTAACAACGTGTTTGTTTAATGGCGTTCAACAGCAGCGAGAGTTTACATTACAACCACAAGTTCGTATAGAGAGGATTGGAATAAGTGAAAAAACAAAATTTTCATTCGTGGTAAAAGAAATAAGGATGTGCAGTGCCAGTAGTATCCAAATAAGCAGAAAACTTACATATTTGAAAATCACTATGTGGATAACAAAAAAAAAGAAAAAGATGAACATATAGAAACGTTATCAGGCAGAGTTGGAAGAAGAAGGACCAGAAGGAAGCAGGTCGTAGCCATCGTGATGGTCACAAGACTCCACTGGTATGCATTTGAGGATGACGGCTACAATCATACTCAATGATCCTATCAAGATTGATAATAACCAATGTTGCCAGCTCAGCGGAACGGTGCTAGCAAATGCTCCAAGAAACTCCACTATGACCACTTGGAACACTACCGTCACTGTCATTACCCATGTGAAGACCCAGCTATTGAACATTCCTTTGAACACATTTATCTTCTCTATCTCCCGGCTATTGATCTCATTGAATACCTGTTTTTGCATACCATTTGATATATCATGTTACTTATTCTTTATATAAGAGTTGAGTTAGTGTTTTTGTTTCAGAGCGGTACCTGGCAAAAGACAAAGGAGTTGAAGATGACTGTGTTGAGAACGGCTGTGGAGTCAGGGCCATCGAGTTTGAGAATTGACTTGCCTGCGAAATTGAGAATTCCCAAGACAATCAACTGGTAAACGCTTTGACCTGCGATGTTTCTCCACATGGTTTTGGTGATGAAGCTAGCAGTTCTAGCGATTGGTGCGCGTTTCATTAAACCTTCATTGGGAGGTTCTGTTGCTAGAGCCAATGCACCAAGTGTGTCCATGATCATGTTGACCCAAAGCAGTTGCACAGCAGTGAGTGGAGCAGATCCTGGATTAAATAAGAAACCAAAAGAAACAGTTATTATATATGACCAAATAATAGAAGAAAGACAGTGTCTGAATGTTGTCTGATGGTACCTGTGATGCAAGCAGAGACGAAGTTGATGATCAGAGCAACAACATTAACAGTTAGCTGGAACTGAACAAACTTCTGAATGTTTATATATACAGCACGTCCCCATCTAGCGACATTTACTATTGTTTTAAAGTTATCGTCCATGATGATCACATCAGCATTCTCTTTTGCAACCTGCATATTTCGGGAACGTTAAATCTCAAGTCTTTTTGATTAACCAAACCAGTATTAAGAGAATAACTAGGGGTTACCTCTGTTCCAGCTATTCCCATTGCAAGTCCAATGTCTGCTTCATGCAATGCAGGAGCATCGTTTGTCCCATCCCCAGTCACTGCAACTACCTCTCCAATTTTCCTCAAGTTGCTGACTAAAGTATGTTTGTCCAGTGGCAGAGACCGAGCCATTACCTGAAGGCAGAACCAAGGAAATTTTAATATACTTAACATTTTCAATAGGATAACAATTCATTCTAGCTACCATATATCAAAGAACCTGAATTTTGGGGATAATGTTCCTCATTTCGTGAGGAGACAAATCCCGGAATTCTGAACCTTCTATAGCTAAACCTCCTTCAGTAAATATGCCACATTCCTTAGCAATTGCTTTGGCTGTGCTTATGTTATCTCCAGTGACCATACGGACAGTGATTCCAGCAGCTTGACAAGTCTGAACGGCTTCCCTAACACCCGGACGTACTGGATCTTTGATACCAACAACTGCTATCATTGTGTAGCCTCCATCAGGGAGATCTCCACTAGGAGCTTCATCTAGATCTTTGTAAACCAAGCAGAGAGTCCTCAGAGCCTCTGAAGCAAAACCCTCTATGATATCAGAGATACTCGTAATCCGTTCTTCATTCAGTGGAACAGATTCTCCACTCGAATCCACAACATTCTCGCACATTTTCAACACTATTTCAGATGCGCCTTTGCAGAAAGCTCGTGCACCACCTCTAGGAAGAGCTATAAGAACAGACATTTTCTTCTTGTCTGAATTGAACGGCTCAATCTTGAGTATCTTATGCTCTTTGCGTTGTGCGCCAAAATCACCACCTAAAAGCAAACCGAATTCGAGTATTGCTCTTTCCGTTGGGGATCCTAGGATCTGAGTGTTTCCATCTTTATCCTTAACAACTTCAGAACCAGTGTTCTGAAATATGCCCTGCAAAAGAATACTCTGAACTTCTTCTGGTAGTTCTAACTGAAAGCCTTCTCCACTTCCCTCTTGCCTCTCTTGAACTTTATCACAGATCCATACTTTGTTGACCACCATGTGATTAGTAGTCAAGGTCCCTGTCTTGTCAGTGCAGATGCAAGTAGAAGAACCCATAGTCTCGCATGCAGCAAGATGCCTCACAAGTGCCCTGTCACTCATCAGCTTCTTCATAGCAAATGCCAAACTTAAGGTCACTGCTAGAGGTAAACCTTCGGGTACGGCAACGACAATGATAGTTACAGAGATTGCAAAGTAGTCAAGTAGCGTCATTGCATCTTCAGATGACCAGTTGGTGAAGCTACCAGATGTTGCTTTCTCCAAGACAAACCTTATGCACAATACCAGAAACGTAAGCACAGCAAAGCTTAGACCGATCTTACCAATTATTGTTGCAACCCCATTGAGCTTCACCTGCAGAGGAGTCTCATCTTCTCCACCATCAACCAGCGTTTCCATCAACTTTCCCCACTCAGTCCTCATACCAACTGACGTCACCAGCATTTTTGCAGAACCGTTTTGAACTTTGGTTCCTGAAAGCAGAAAAGGCTTCTCTCTACTCACATGTGACGGTTCACTCTCGCCCGATAAGCTTGACTCGTCTATCTCCAAGTTGTATCCAGATATAAAAATCCCATCAGCTGGAACTTGATCCCCAATAGATAGATGAACTACATCTCCAACGACCAAATCATGAATGGAGATTTCTTGTCTGTTCCCATCTCTGGTGACCTGTACAATAATCTTCTTCTTCTCTCGATCCAAGTCTCTGAACTGCAAAGATTGCTTGTAGTCGCTGATCGCAGTAACCATGACAACCAAGAGTATACTTAGCAAGATCCCCGTCCCATCATACATTCCCTGTGGAAATCCTTCTGTGGCAACACCCACGCCTATTGATACTACAGCGCACACCATAAGGATGATAAGGGTTATGTCATGGAGCGCTTCCCAAACAAACATAAAGAAAGATCTGGCTGGTTTCTCAGTGTAACGATTTTCTCCATATATCTTTTCCCTGGTAGGAACTTCACTCGAACGAATGCCTTCAGAGAGAGATACAGATACTTTCTTAGCAATTTCTTCAACTCCACCTTTGTGTAACAAGCTCTTAGTGTCATTTTTGCGAACCATAGATGAAAGTTCATCTGCTTCAATAGAAAATCCGGCTCCCTTAACCTCATCACTGAGCTTGTATTCCGGCCTAGCAACAGCTACAGAAAAGAAAAGTTAACATCACCATATAAACTCAGTCACCATATAAATCTAGTAGCATGCATATCTTACCATCGATGAATTGAAGAGCTGCCTTTTGAACGTAGAAAGCAACTCGGATCTTTTCCTGATAATGAGTAAAGAGAGTGAGGTAACAGATAAATTAAATCACCACAACATGCAAATCTTTGGTCATATAGGAAACTGAAGAAGAACAAATCCATTGCTTGCTTAATTTTCATTATGTTTTCTAAGATAGTAGGTTTCTGCAAGACTGCAACACCATTGGAACGTCAATTATATCACTGATCTCATCTTACAAAACACAACTAAACCTATTGTAGCCAAGATATCTAGGGAACCAGGATTATTAATAGCATCTAAAGTGCTAATCAGTCCCCTCACTTTAAGATCTGAGTTTAAGAATGGAAGCTACAATCCCTTTCTTTTATTCAACAGTTGGGCTATAAAACATTTTGCTTTATTTAAAACAGACTAAAAAGTGATTCAATTTCAACGCTAGAAAAAAAAAAAAAAAAGAGACCAAAAGGGAAAAAGAAGAAAAGACAATGAGCTCTCATCATATCCAAAAGAATCCCAAAAATGCTTCTTTATTAGGTTTGTGCAAGTGGGGAGAGAGAGAATAATGGTGATATCTCTGTTTCAGAACCTTACGAATAGACACACTAGGCGAAGTTTCCTTGTAACTTAAGTATAGCAATTGCACACAAGAAGTCAAAGAGTCGTACTCGTACATAAGTCAAGAACTAGATAATAAATTGAAGGAAAAAACAAAAAATGCTAATTATAGATGAAAAAAAAAGGCACAAGTATTGAAAATAGAATTCGTCCTTTGGTGTTTGGATTCAGTCGCAAAAAGAAGAGTTAGAAACTAAATAAAAGGGTCAGACTTTTTTTTTCGTGGCCTCTCAAATTGGCTCATCCTTGTTAGTAAGCTAACGACAAGAAAGCATCCATATGTAAAAAAACACAGTAGAGGACACTAGTGAGAAACTATACAACTTAGATGTCATTATCATATGTGTGGTTGGCAATTAAAATATTGGTTTCCCTAAATTGAATATTACACAAAGATAACGACGAAACAAATAATACATCCCAACTTATATATTACGTTATGATTAATGACCCAAAAAAAAAAAGATAACACATTTGTACATTTATACTATGTCATTAAGATACAAATTAAACAGTTTTATAATAATGCTTTCTATTTGCACCAAACAAAAAAAAGACTTTCAAGAAAGTGTAGAAAAGATACAAAGCAAAAAGATGATTAGACATTGAGTTTTTTTTTAATTAAATCCTTAATTCACTCAAAAGTGGTTTTAACTTTTCATCACTATGAGTTTGAGTTTTCATGAAAAAGGAAAAGTCTCCTCGTAAAACTATACTTAAACTTTTTATGCTATCTCCGTCGTTGTTTATGAACACGACGCCGTCACGAAAAAAAACAGAACTCGAATAACAAAAAGATGAGAAAAGAAAAATTGGAACCTGGATCTGGTGTCTCTTGTTCTCGTAGTCAGCAAGCTTATCGAGATCCCGGATGTTACGAAAACGACGAGTACGGTTCTTCACGATAGAGACGGACGACCTCCATCTCTGTCGAGCTTCTAGCGACGGGTTCTTCGCGTCCACCTCGAAATCCCGTAGCAAATTAGACATTGTATAGATTAAACTTCGCCGGCGCGAAGTCAGCTGAGAGAGTCTGAGACTGAGAGAAAGAGAAAGAGGATTGAGCTACGGATTGGTTTGAGAGAGTAGTTGCTTTTATTGGATTACTCAAACCCGACCCGAATTATATGCTCCGATATAGAGCCCATATATTCAAATTTCATTTTTGTCTCATTCGTGATTTCGGATAATTGATCCGACCCGGTCGAATATTTATATTTTACAATTTGGTCCACATACATGTTTGTGTTGTGATAATATTTTTTTTTTTTGTATGTCTTTATCAAATTTGTAAACCTCAAAGATCTCTATGCTTTATAATTGTTTATTTTTTACTAGTATCTATGTATGATGCTATGTCACGTGAGTAGATTACAGATTCACAATTATATACATTTGTGTTTCCGAGAATAATTAAACAAACTACAAGTAGTACACACATTATAGTATATTTCTACTAAGATATGATTAGGCCGGTTATACAAATTGAAGTACTATATGATGTTTGGACTTTCCATTTGCACATCACACATAATCAAATTACAAATTGTCAAACATTCGGCAGCTTATTTAAACTAATCACATTATAAAAAAAATAGTAATTGATTGGTTAGGAAAAAAAACATGTTGCTTTATTGTATTCAAATAATGGATGGATTATTAAAAAAAAAACCACTAAAAGGGGAGTGAGATGCGCCGCCTCGACTGTGGAGGAACCAGAGCACTTGACGCTGCCGTGCTACGAATTTTTGTTCTCATTTCCCTTTTCAGTTTTTGGTTCGTAAAGACTTTTCATATTATTCCTTTTTCTCTCACTTTTAAACTTTTTAGGCATATCTTTGGATTAAAAGTCAGATTTTTTCTTAGTTTATATTTGTATTATGATTTAAGTATTGATTTAAAAAAAACAAATACATGAATGTAGAGGTCGATCACTATTATCTCAGGACTAATCGTCTGTAATAAGATCAAAGCTCAAACCAACCTTTGCTTGAATATCCAAAACCATACAAGATTTTGGGGTCCCATTTGTTGGAAATAGTATAAAACAGCTAACATGTATTTTGTCGGTAAAACATCCAATTGCAAGGACTCTCTTTTAGCTAAATAAATAGCCTAATCATGCTACTCCCAAGGCATTTTATCATTGCAAGAACATTCCAAAATTACAACAACAAAAAAGAAAAAGAAGGTGAAAAGAAATAAGCTTATGGGGCAAACACACACTCAAGGCTTTGGACTTGGAGAATGTGACATTGTTGATTCAAGCTTGCGTAACCAGTTAACATACTGATCCTGCTCCTTCTTGTTCAGGTGACACAAGAGGAAATTGGTTAGGTCTAAATCATATCGGTTAAAAATCGAACCAAACCGAAACGATTTCCATTAGGTTAACCGAATCAAACCTAACTCATTTTAAAAATATGTTTTACCGGAGAATCGAACCTGGTCCACAACAAACATGAGCATGAATTGTGGCCACTGCGCCACGTCGAAAATTTAACAAATTCATACGTGTTAATTTATATAAGATAATAACAATTAAACTATAAAACCAAACAAATAGCATATATGTTTAGACCAAAATACCAAAATATATTAAATAAACCAAATATCTAGAAGTTTTAGATATATTTGCTAACTTCTTTCCTTACTAGTCAGTTTTTAATATTTTTGATATTTTTTCATTAACTGATTTGAATTTAATGATATATTTGCTAAAATGATTATTTTGTGTGGACTTCAATTAAAAAATTATATATCTATATATCTATATAATATAAATCAATGTTTGATCCATTTTCATAAAGAGAATAAACTATCCTCATGACCAATGTAAATCTCACTAATTGACCATTATAATATAAGAAAATCTAATTTTATGTAATACTAAAATTTGATATATCACCACCAAAATGAGCAGCAAATTTGTATTAGCCAGTTTAGACTAATCACCAAAACATATATTCCACTCCCTCCGTTCCTAATTGTACTTGAATTTTTTTTTGTGCACCAAATGTACTAGTATATGTCTTTTTCTTAGTTCAATTTCTTTGTTATTTTAGTGTTGAACAAGATTATATATATATATATATTATTACATCAAGATTATATATATATAGATATATTATTACATCTAGAACTGCGAGAGTTAAATGTTAGATTTAAATTTTGTTAAATAGGATTAACTTAAGTAAACTATGTGAAAAACAGTTCCATTATTTATACATATTAGACCAACAAAATTCTGATGCCTCCTACTCTACTTTATTTTAGGATAACTCCACCTGATTTGTTTTTTCTTGGTCGAGGAGGGAGGATAATCTCGGATCTTTCAATCCCTAGAAACACACAAAAAAAAAAGAATGGATTCATACAACAGTTTCGCTCAGAAATGCGGAAGCATCAAAACTGATTTACATAGGATGGCGAATCAGACCCAAGGTAGAGGAAGGGTAGCAGTGTTGGCATACCACGGACCAACGGATCGAAGAGTGATCCATGGCGTACCCAGGTCAGCATCTCCCTCTCCCTCTCAACAGAAACAAAATCGGAATTCTGTATATTATAATGTCAGAATAAGCTAGAATCTAAGGCTTTTAGATATTCTAAATTTTAGATGTTCTAAATTTTATGTTATTGGAATTGAATTTGTAATATTTAAAAAATATTATTAACAATAAATTACAAATACAAAGACAAATTCACTTATACACATGACATACATAAATTCGAATTTATGAATAAATAATATCAATTGTTGTATTTTAATAGTCAATCAAACTATCAAAATGTAAATGATGGATATCTAGAAACTTAAAACTTAAAAAAAAAATGTAGCTATCTTTACGCCATGTTACAAAATATTTTATATTATTATAGTTTGAAAATACAACATCACAATTGTTTATAGATATGAGCTTTAGCAAAAACGTACATTATTATATTAACATATATATCTATATATATGTGTAAATTTACATTATTATTAATTTATGATATTATTGGGACCATGTTGTACATGAGAATTTCAAAAAAAAAAAAACCGATTTCCATTAGGTTAACCGAATCAAACCTAACTCATGGTAAAAACATGGTTTGCGGACACTGCGCCACTTCGAAGATTTAACAATTTCATACGTCTTAATTTATATAAGGTAATAACAATTAAACTATAAAACCAAACAAATAGCATATATATAGTGAGATGCGCCGCCTCGACTGTGGAGGAACCAGAGCACTTGACGTTGACGCTGCTTTTCAGTTTTCGGTTCGTAAAGACTTTTTATAGTATACCTTTTTCTCTCACTTTTTAAATTTTAAGGCATATCTTTGGATAAAAAGTCAGATTCTTTTCTCAGTTTATATTTGTATTATGATTAAGACAACAAATACATGAATGAGGGTATGGTTTATGTACAGATCGATTACTATTATCTCAAACCAAGCTTTTCCTTGAACATTCAAAAGCATACGATTTGGGGTCCATTTGTTGGAAATAGTCTAAAACAGCTAACATGTATTTTGTCAATAAAAATATTCCCTCCCTCAAAAACATCCAATTGCAAGGACTCTCTCTTTTAGCTAATAATGCTACTCCTAAGGCATTTTACCATTGCAAGAACATTCCAAAATTACAACAACAGAAAAAAAAAGAAGGTGAAAAGAAGAAATAAGCTTATGGGGCAAACACACTCAAGGCTTTGGACTTGGAGAATGTGACATTGTTGATTCAAGCTTGCATAACCAGTTAACGTACTGATCCTGCTCCTTCTTGTTCAGGTGACACAAGAGAAAATTGGTCAAGTCTTCACTTATTCCCTTGGATATTAGATATCGCCGTAGTTCATAACATAGTTTAAAATCTACTGGCCTACAAAGAAGAAAACAACATCGGTCATTGATATCAAACAAGCTACATATAACCAATAACAGTCTGCTTCTTTCTTTGTCGATACATATGATAGAACAACTACTCCAAGCAAAAATGTAACCAAATGCTTTGAGGTTTCGATGAAGTAACTAACTAACAAGTTCAACCTAAGTTGTTAAACCGAGAAAAATGCCACTTTTAGATGAAATTGTAAGTCTGCAATGCTAATTACAAGTGTAATTAGAAGAGCTCAATCTAGCAGTGAGGGGGAGAAGGATATAATGATTCACCTGAGGAAGTTATCTCTATAAGTAGAAGAAGGAGCAGACACTAGAGACCGAGTAAAGCAGGCTCTCTCGACGTCGAAATGAGAACATCCAGATCCTGTTTCGTAAACGCGGCAACCAAAATGCAAGATAGAGCTGAGTGCAGGCTTTTTGATACACACTTTGGCAAGAGCTTCCCTAGGAAACACTAGATCATCATCATCTTCTATTATTATTGGTTCTGGCTTCAGTAAAGCAGAGACTACAACCTCCTCCCCTGAATCAAACTCTCTCCTCAGAACAACATCTTGGCTCTCAGGAGAATCCCATTCCAGTTTGAAATCTCCAAGAGAACCAGTCTCAGCACCCTATATATATAATGTATGTACTTAGCTTTTAACAATTGAAAATCCTAGGGTTTATGTGATTCAACATCGAATACTCTAATGTCACTCAATCCAGAAAAGAACAATAAAAATGAAATTGGAACTGATAATAGAGTCAGATCAAACTAATGTTGAGCACCATTTTGATCGAAAACTCAACCGAGACTATATACACTGAGGGTCTGAGACACAAAGGAGAAGAAGAAGGAGATAACAAACTATACCTGGAAACGAGGGTGAGAGATTTCGTGACGAATTTCAGATTGGAGGATCTTCACTAAACCACCATCTTCAACAGCTTTCAATCCTCGTTTCATAATCGGATTCAACTTCCTCATCTCTCTCTCTCTCTCGAGTCTTTTTTTTTTTTTTTTTTTTNATTTCCCCAAAATTAGCTTCCCTCAATCTGCAGAACACAAGAATAGGGACTAAAACGTGGTCCGGTTCGGTTTTCTTCAAGAATAGACATTCGGTTATCACCGAATTTCAGTAAACCGGAGTTTAAAAACGAATTCAGTTACTTGCGTAAATCATGTAATTAACAATTAATTCCATCAAATCATACAAAACCTTATGTCCATTAAATCATAAGCTTCTCCCCTATTGGACCGAACCGGGATTAGTGAACAATAACCGATTGGATAGTTGAAAATAACTGAACCGAATCAAACGGCATTCATGTTAAAAATATGCTTTTCCCAAGAATCGAACTCTGAATCCTCTACAAACATGACCGAACTGTGCCACTTCAAAGATTTAGCACCAATAGCATATATATTTAGACCAAAATATCAAAATATTTTAAATAAACCAAATATCTGAAATTTTTAGATATATTTGCTAACTTCTTTGCTTACTAGTAAGTTTTTAATATTTTTAATATTTTTTCATTAACTGATTTGAATTTAATGATATATTTGTTAAAATGATTATTTTGTACAATATTATATCTATATATATAAAGTTAGCTTTTCTCACTCCTGGTGCAGCCACCTCAGCTGCCACATCAGCCACATCTTCTTTAATTTTATGGACCTTACAGATTTTAATAAGTCCTTTAAACAATCATACAAATGACAAACTGATCAACTAAAATTTATCTAAAATCTGTAGGCTCAACACTATTTCATTCAAATTCTTTGGACCCATCACTATTTTTAAATCCTATGAATTCAATTTTTTTATTTTAAAATAAATTTAAAATATTCATTTAGTGCATATTTTTTGTTAATTATAATTAATCGAAAGTTTAAATAAAAAATAATTATGTAAAATGAATTAAATGTTAAAATAAGAAAACAATACTATAATTTTTCATTAGTGGTAATAATATAGTTAAAGATTTCTATTAAACTGATCATAATTTAAAACTTCAAATATCAAAACAAGGCAACCCAAGCAACACTTTCAAAGAATCAAGGAAACACAATTTACAAATCAGTTAAAATAATTATTTGGCAGCACTTCACAAATCCATCACCAAAGACAAAGACACAAAGAGATGAACACACATTTAATAAACTAAAAAGATTCAGATATATGAACGTCACAATCAGATAACCGTAACACAAAATTATATAAAAAAGACAACCGAAGAAACAAAAAAAACAACCCGGACTTTATAAAATTACAGCAAGATAAACAAGCAAATTAATTTTCCCCAAAACACAACTCACATCGAATAAAAAAAATCACTCACAGGACAAACGGGAAAAAAATTACAACAAATAACACAAAACAACTCACAACTTAATTAGGAAACCTAAAGAAGCCAACATATTTTCATATAAACGAATTTGCAACTCAATTGACATTCACCTTTAACAAAATCAACAAGGGATAACCAAATATCCCCAATAGATGCGAAGCAAGCAAGGATTCAACCAAATACGCAAACCCAAAAAAAAAATCAGGGGAAAACGATTACGATAAGAATGACTGAAAAAAAACGATTACGAGCATCAAAGACACAAGTTCAATCCTCAAACATACCTCTAGATCGGAAAATTGCTCTTCTCCTATCCGTTCACGAGGACATCGGATTTTGAAAAAGAACAAATCAATTTCAACTTAATAACATACAAATAATGGTCCAATTAACCCATAAATTATAAGCCTTACAGAGAAATTGGGTCTGAATGAAACAAACAAAAATAGCCTAGAAAAAAAATTGACAATAAAATCCACAATAAATAACTTATTTATTATTTTTAATAAAATCCACAATATTTTTCACTCCAAACACTAAAACATTGACAAAAAAATTACTCCAACAGTTTACAAAATACATATGAAAATATTATAAAACAATTCAACCACAAAATGGAAAATAATAATAAATTAATGACAACTAACAGCTACAACAAAACAACAACTTCAACTAAACAATGTTAACTTCTAATAATAACTTTTTTTAAAAGCATTATAAACACACAAGATGATCTCAATTTTTCCTTTAAAAACAATATCCAACAAAACAACATAAGCAACCAAAATTAAATACAAAAACAAACGTAAAGATAAATTTACAAAAACCAAAAAAAATATACACAACAAAACTCGGAATACACCTTCATATAACTACCGCGCGTAGCGCGGGTCGATTGCTAGTATCTATATAATATAAATCAATGTTTGATCCATTTTCATTAAGAGAATAAACCAAATATCTGGAAGTTTTAGATATATTTGCTAACTTCTTTCTTTACTAGTCAGTTTTTAATATTTTTGATATTTCTTCATTAACTGATTTGAATATAATGATATATTTGCTAAAATTATTATTTTGTATGGACTTCAGTTACAAAATTATATACCTACATAATATTAATCAATGTTTGATCCATTTTCATAAAGAGAATAAACCAAATATCTGGAAGTTTTAGATATATTTGCTAACTTCTTTCCTTACTAGTCAGTTTTTAATATTTTTGATATTTCTTCATTAACTGATTTGAATTTAATGATATATTTGCTAAAGTGGTTATTTTGTATGAACTTCAGTTACAAAATTATATATCTATATAATATAGATCAATNCATATAACTACCGCGCGTAGCGCGGGTCGATTGCTAGTATCTATATAATATAAATCAATGTTTGATCCATTTTCATTAAGAGAATAAACCAAATATCTGGAAGTTTTAGATATATTTGCTAACTTCTTTCTTTACTAGTCAGTTTTTAATATTTTTGATATTTCTTCATTAACTGATTTGAATATAATGATATATTTGCTAAAATTATTATTTTGTATGGACTTCAGTTACAAAATTATATACCTACATAATATTAATCAATGTTTGATCCATTTTCATAAAGAGAATAAACCAAATATCTGGAAGTTTTAGATATATTTGCTAACTTCTTTCCTTACTAGTCAGTTTTTAATATTTTTGATATTTCTTCATTAACTGATTTGAATTTAATGATATATTTGCTAAAGTGGTTATTTTGTATGAACTTCAGTTACAAAATTATATATCTATATAATATAGATCAATGTTTGATCCATTTTCATAAAGAGAATAAGCCATCCTCATGATCAATTTAAATCTCACTAATTGATCATTGTAATATAAGAACATCGAATTTTATGTAATACTAAAATTTGACATATCACCACCAAAATGAGCAGCAAATTTGTATTAGCCAGTTTAGACTAATCACCAAAAAATATATTCCACTCCCTCCCTTCCTAATTGTACTTGAATTTTTTGGGTGTGCACCAATTGTTCTAGTATACATCTTTTTCTTAGTTCAATTTATTTGTTATTTTAGTGTTGAACAAGATTATATATATATATATATATTATTACATCTAGAACTGCGAGAGTTAAATGTTAGATTTAAATTTTGTTAAATAGGATTAACTTAAGTAAACTATGTGAAAAACAATTCCATTATTTATACATATTAGACTAACAAATGATACATATTTGAGGAGGTTCTCATCGCTCGGGGTTATATATATACATATTATACTTTATTTTAGGATAACTCTACCTGATTCGTTTTTTCTTGGTCGAGGAGGGAGGATAATCTCGGATCTTTCAATCCCTAGAAACACACCAAAAAAAAAGAATGGACTCATACAACAGCTTTGCTCAGAAATGCGGAAGCATCAGAACTGATTTACAGAGGATGGCGAATCAGACCCAAGGTAGAGGAAGGGGAGCAGTGATGGCATACCACGGACCAACGGATCGAAGGGTGATCCATGGCGTACCCAGGTCAGCATCTCCCTCTCCCTCTCAACAGAAACGAAATCGGAATTCTGTATATTTAGTTATAATATTTAGGTTGTAATCATTAGTTATACCTAAATTTAGGATATTCTTAAAAACAAAATTTAAAAGAATTAAACAAAATCTCCAAAGAGTGTATTTACATAAGGCAAAAAAAATCTTATAAATTAATTACTCTTAAGCGTGATTTCCGATTATGCAACCAAATAAATTTACCTAACATCTATCCAAACTTGTAGTATAAATCATTGACATCTCCATTCACCAGAATACACTGTATTCATATAAAAAAAAATATAACATTATTTGTATAGTCTGGATTTACGGGTAAAAAGAAAGTATATTAATAAAATTAATACATTAATACATTAATAATTTAAATATATTATTTGTATAGTTAGATTTACGAATTCACTTGATTATTGTAATCGAGATTTACGGGTTCTCTTGATTATTTTAGGTGTATTATTAAGAATAACAAGGATTCTTGAACACAAACCATAATATCTACAGAAAATTTACATTAATCATTCACACTATTATTAACCAACTAATTCAAAATAATAATACCACTTTAAGGAACAAAATATATAAACAAATTTTTACAAAATCTTCCGAATCAATAAGTGTAAGCGATATATGAGTTCAAATGTAATAGATTATATGATAAATTGAGTTATAATCTTTATAACTGACGATGGATTAAATGTAAAACGTTAAAATTATATGATAAGATTATTTAAAAATTAATAAAAATATAAAAAATTATTTTAATATACAAAATATATACATAATTTTGGTATAAAATAAAGTTCAACCTGTGCTATTGTACCGATACTCATTTAGTTCCATTTATATATTGTCGTCAAGATGATGTAAGAAAGCGTGGTTAA
>NC_025689.1:3296827-3297500 GCF_000633955.1 Camelina sativa | reverse complement strand
CCCATTTCCATATTCAAGTTTTGTTTCACGAACAATTCGTAATTACACGGTTTGTAGAAAAACTTCGCCAACCAAGTCTCATTCCATATCCGGCTGTAAAACCAAAATGAGATGGAACTTCAAAAATAACACCTCTACAACAACCATTTCACTTTTAATATATCAAGATAGCACACCAATCAATTATACCACTATTTCTAGGCTTTGTCTAGAAAAACAGATCAGTTGGTTCCTTTATGTCCTTCATATCTTTACCTAGATAGCTCTAAATCCATAACTTAAGGACAAAACAAAACACAAGAATACTACCTCTTAGCTTGCTCTTCTTCTAGTTCTCTTGTCCTGTATATAAAATTTACACCCTGCAAACAAATAATGTCACTGTGAATTACAACATAAAAGACAAAATCAGGATTCACGAACAGAGATCAATTGTAACAAAAAAAAGAAAGCTCACAGGGATGGTCTCCAAAACTCGAGATGCATTTGGGGAAGCAGCAGTGCCTTCAACGAAGAGATAAAAAGTTGAAACTCCAATGACCCTGTGATAATATATCCATGGCAGTGTCTGCTCTAATCCAGCTGAAGTACTCGTCGTTATAAATATCCATGGCAGTGTCTGCTCTAAGACCAAAACGAACCTTTTTCTGGTGTGTGTATGTTACAGCAGCAA
>NC_025689.1:3291831-3296767 GCF_000633955.1 Camelina sativa | reverse complement strand
CCCCCTTTTGATATCCCCTTCTGAGATATTGGATTTGGACTTTACAAAGCATTAAAAACCTTTAGATCACATGGTTTCTAATGAGAGTACAAAGTTGTTTCCGCTAGGTGATTGGTTTTTGTCTGAAGCTTTATAAATGTTGTTGCTGATTCTAGAATCTACTGTATGTTTTGATTCAAATATGCATTGAATTTGTGGTTTCATAGCTCTCTATTTGCTGATATTGCAGAGAAGGTTCTGCTCTAACCTCGGGATGTCCAACCATGCGGTTAAAGCTGCTCAGGAAGCAGTGAAAAAATCTGAGGAATTTGACATAAGGTACGTTTCAGTTATCTCTCCCCAGATACTCGTGACCAAGATGGACATTGCAGAACTGAAAGATCTTTATTTGGGATCTTGCAGGAGGAGTCCTATATCAATAGCGGCAGTGGTCATTTATATCATAACCCAGCTTTCTGATGACAAGAAGACTCTCAAAGGTTTGTTTGTTTACCGGATTGAAAAGAAGAACTCAAGTTAGTTACCGCGGGATTGAAGATGTCTATTTCCTCATGAGCACAATTTAGATCACCCGTCAAGATTACAGGCTTAGACTTCTCTAGCTCCTGTAGATGCAAAAGGTTCATTGAGCTTTGTGTAAAGACACGTACATAAAATAAAGAAATTGCAATAGAAAGTTCCATACTTTGATGTAATTGCTTAGGGTTCGATCCCATTCTTCGATCCTGTATTACTTGAAAGCAGTAAATTTGAGGAGTACCAGTCTTTTTAAGCCATCTCCGGAATTAGGGACATAAGTATTTATTAAGTAGAAGGAGTCAAAATCAGCAGTCACAATGCGTCCTTCCATGTCTTTATCTGATCCAGATAGATCGGTACCATATCTAACTGAGAGTGGTTTTATCTGCCAAAAGACCAATGTAATAGTATAACATGTCAGATCATTAACTGACAAATAAGCACATATTCGATCTGGAGGTGCGAACGTGCCTTACACTAAATATATATAACTTAGTAGGTATTGTTTTTTCGTAGTTGTACTGCCGCAGTATGGTTCTATACTTACACAGTATTCCCTCTCCGCCCAAGTTCGAGCCTTGTGAGTTCCATTTTGTCTTTTTTTTTTCAATCATGAACACTAATTTATTATTATCTACTTCATCATCACCATACACACCAATTTGATCATTTAATTTCTAATTCCAACTTTTTCTTTACTAGTCAGTTTTTAATATTTTTTAATATTTCTTCATTAACTAATTTAAACTTTGTGATATATTCATTAAAATGATTATTTTGTATGGATTTCAATTACAAAATTATATATCTGTATAAATTATACACATGTATTAATTGTAAAAACAATCTATATGTATTGATGGACAATGTATTTTATTATAAAATTTATATTTTGATAGGTGTAATATTTTGAGGAAAAAAAAATCAATGTATCTCATATTATATAATTTATCCACCACTGCTATATGATGTCATACACACTCGTTATAAACAACTAGCGATTTATCTGTATTATGCGGATTATTTTAATATTCATGTTTGTTCAATTTTTATAAAGAGAAAAAAATCATCCCTATGATCAATGTAAATCTCACTAATTAACTATTATAATATAAGAACATCTAATTTTATGCAATACTAAAATTTGACATATCATCACCGAAGTGAGCAGCAAATTTGTATTAGCTAGTGTAGACTAATCACCGAAACATATACCAGTGCACCAATAGTACTAGTATACGTCTTTTTCTTAGTTCACATTTGCCACCCAAGGGCCGACATACGGTATGAGTTGGTGGGGTACGTACCCATTCTTAGTATTTCAATTGTATTTAATTATAGTTGGATCTCTTAGTTCTATTATATACCGTATATTCCCGTTTACAACGTACTTATACAATTAATATAGCTAACTCTTTCCCCAAAACTAGCTTCTCTTTATCTACAGAACAAGAATAGGGACTAAAACATGGTCAGGTTCGGTTTTCTTTAAGAATAGACATTCGGATAACATTATCACCGTAACAATTTCAGTAGACCGGAGTTTAAAAACGACTCATGTTAAAAAAATGTTTTTCGCGAGAGTCGAACCTGAGACATCTCAAACATGAGCGTGTATTGTGGCCACTGCGCCACTTCGTAGATTTAACACTTCAATACGTGTTTATTTGCATAACGTAATAACAATTAAACTAAAAAACCAAACCAATAGCATATATATTTAGACCAAAATACTAAAATATTTTAAATAAACCAAATATCTGGAAGTTTTAGTTTTAGATATATTTGCTAACTTATTTTCTTACTAGTCAGTTTTTAATATTTATTCATTAACTGATTTAAATTTAATGATATATTTGCTAAAATGATTATTTTGTATGGACTTCAATTACAAAATTATATATCTATGTAATATAAATCAATGTTTGATCAATTTCATAAAGAGAATAAACCATATTCATGATCAATGTAAATCTCAGTAATTGACCATTATAATATAAGAACATCTAATTTTATGTCATACTAAAATTTGACATATCACCACCAAAATGAGCAGCAAATTTGTATTAACCAGTTTAGACTAATGACTAAAACATATACTCTCTCCGTTCCTAATTGTACTTGAATTCTTTTTGTGTGCACCAATTGTACTAGTATATGTTTTTTTCTTAGTTCAATTTATTTGTTATTTTAGTATTGAAAAAGATTATATATATATATATATATATATTATTACATCTAGAACTGCGAGAGTTAAATGTTAGATTTAAATTTTGTTAAATAGGATTCAATTAAGTAAACTATGTGAAAAACAGTCCCATATTTATACATATTAGACCAACAAATGATACATATTCGATTTAAATTTTCTGATTTCACCCCTTTAGGTTCGTATCTACTTGATTAGTCTTTTCCAACGTGGTAAGCTGATCCTCTTGTATGTGAGGAGGAAAAGACTCTTAGTTGTCAACAAGTTCACTTTGGATTAAAGTTCCATGAGTTTGCTCAGCTCAAATACACATCCAATTTGATCATTTAAATGAAAAAACCATCCTCTTGATCATTTTAAAGTCATTATTTGACTATTATAATATAGGAACATCTAATTTATGTAATACTAAAGTATGACATATCGCTACCAAAATGAGCAGCAAATTTGTATTAGCCGGTTTAATCACCGAAACATATACTTCCTCTGTTCATAATTGTACTTGAATTTTTTTTTTGCACTAATTGTACTATTATATGTGTTTTTTTTAGTTCAATTTATTTGTTATTTTAGTGTTGAACATGATTATATATATTATATTATTACATCTAGAACTGTGAGTAAATGTTAGATTTAAATTTTGTTAAATAGGATTAACTTAAGTAAACTATGTTAAAAACATCTCCACTTTTATAGATATTAGACCAACAAATAATACCTCTTAACTGATTCATCAGCAGCTTTGAAAGAGATGTATCTCAAAGATACTACTACATATGTTCCTTGGACATGGCCTCTCCATAGCTGGACAAACGATACTTGTTAAAAAATACATATATATACATATATATATATATATATATATTCCCAAAATCAATTTTTAAAATCAAAATTCACTAGATATATTATATCTGCATTACAAATTTTGCAAAACATATGCCATCTAGATTTTGTGTATGGACTAAAAACTAAAACTATGTGTTCTCTCTACAGTGTTAGGGTTGGAGGCTAGCCCGACTTGTGTTGCTGAACTTGTCTCAGAGGATGTTCGTGGAGTTGCAATACCGCCACAGATTTGTATTTAAGTTTGTTCGTTTTTATTTATAATGGGAGGTTTTCTCCTTTGTTCTACCAAAAAAAAAAGAAAAAACTAAAATGCACATATTAATAATCTTTATAAGCAAGATTTGAAAGCTACTAAAAAAGTCAACAGAATCAGGGTTAAGAATATGGACGATAAGCCCAAAAATATTTGCACGACAAAAGAAAAAGCCCAAAAATATTCAAAAGCTTCGAGCCACCTTCTCGTACAAGTCACGAGGCCAGTTCCGGTGTGTGTTGCTTGCAAGAAACCCAGCAATCTGCGGATAGCGATCAGAGGCTCAAGTATCATGACTTTGTAATAAACCAAAACCATTTTTGTGAATTTGTTAATAAATGTACCTTGGATCTCATGGCACGGATCGATCCATCAGTGTCAGGTACATTGTCCAAACACGTTAGTGCAACTTTGAGCAGGTCCGGGACACAAGTCTGGAAGTAAGGTGATGCACTCTGGAACACATCAGCTGTTGCATCGGGCACTCTTGGATCGAGATGAAGGAATGGAAGTCTTGCAATTTCCCTTAAAGCATCCAGATGATTGCCTAATCTACCAAACTTGTGGATTGATAGTATCGCCTCAAGCTCTCTTAGTATGGTTTCTTGTTCCATCACTCGATCTCTTTCCTGGGGACTGTGAGTGGCAGAATAAAAACAAATCCCTTGAGCACATTTTTAACTTGAAGCAAAGTAGTTTTCTAGCCTGAAAAGTAATATACCTGACTTCAGGGTAATATTTGTAAGTCTGAAGAATGTCGTTCCCCGCGAGTATGAGCCCTGTTGATCGGCTTTCACCATCCAACCTTCCACGGGCGAGAGAACAAATGGCTTCAGAAAGACACTTGTTTATAGTCTCCAAGGCAGCTGAAAATGCACCCACTCTCTTCTGTATTTCTATGGACTGCGAAAATGAAAACCATGGTGAAAATTCTATAGAAGACTTAGGCTCCAAACAATGTTAGATGAGAAGTTACTTACTTTGTCATATAATCCAGCTTCCTGACATTGATGCGCAGCTTCAACCAAGAACTGCTGTCGCAATCTAGAATCAGTAAAAAACCTTCCAAGCTGACCTTCTTCACCAGAACCTCTTTCCCCAAGCATAAA
>NC_025689.1:3252624-3285372 GCF_000633955.1 Camelina sativa | reverse complement strand
AGCATCGATATTATACCCTCCATCTCCTGCTTCTTTGGATAAGTGCATGATAGCTGGTAGCAACTGAATGCTGAGAAGCAAAACATATGGATATACCAAGGGGTCTTTACCATTCTTCGTGTAGTATGAAGGCTCAAATTTATTGAGATAGGCCTGAAGATCATCTAAACTGTACGGTGCAAGGCCATCATTCAGGACCACAGATGAAGATCCACCAGTGACGTCCCTTATGCATGATAATTTGAACCATAAGAAATCTTCAATTGTGTTGAATAGTGTAGACAGATCCCTCAGTATGCGCTCAATTTGCCTACGGGAGCCAGAAATGATGGTGTAGAGTAAAAGTTTCTTCTTGTCATACGAAGTTCGACCCAACCGGTCACCCATTCTTAGCATTTTCTCACATTCTTCTGAAGCTATAGCTGCAGACTCTGCAGCCACCATACCATCTGTGGTAATCCACTCTGTAAGCTGCGGAAAAAAAAGATATGTAACGAAAGAGCTGATTCCAAAACTTTTGTATAATATACAAAGATCTAAAGAAGACCTACCAGTGGTGCAAATTGCTGAGATGACCGAGTTGACCGAGCGATTTCTCTAGCCTCCTCATAATACCCAGTTCGCAAGCAAAAATATATCTGTGTTTGAGAGATAAATATCACTCATTTCACGTCCGCAATGTAAATATCTATATCTCAATCATATGGTTATGAAAAAGTTAATAATTCAAAGCACGAGGGAAATAATCCAAAACCTGTTGCCAAGTAGTATCAACAGGAGGCTGCCTACGAGCATCAGCTGAATCGAAATCTAAAATACCATAGTCTCTCAAACGAATCTGCACAGTATAGTAAACAAAAATTAATAAAGTTAAACAGCCCTATGAACATCCTCTATGTGTTAAGCACTTTTATGTCTGGGAGACTTACCCGAAGGAATGCACGAATTCTTTGCAAATTTCCAACAGATCCACCAAGAGCAGCCTAGACAGGATTAAAAAAGCAAGAAACATGTTAGAATGGTTCTCAACACTCTTGAAATAGGATTGAAAAATCATGTAACTTTTTAGACAACATCAAGAAGATGGTAATCAACATATGCATTGACATATTATACCTACACAAACAAACAATAAAACAACTAAAGAAAAAAAAACGAGAGAGAAATGAATACTTGTGACGGGTGACTCTGAATTGTGTCCATTATAAATTTCTCATGCCCACGTTGTAAATGAAGCCTTGCACCTATCGCGAGAGACATCCTCTTCGAAACACCTTGTCTAGTTGCTGAATCTTCACCTGTTATTGCCTGGAAAAAGTTTGTCAACAATCAGAAATCATGTGTATAAATTTAAGAAAGGCAGAAGACAGATTGTAAATAGTTGGCTGAAAGATATAAAAAGATTACCTGGACAAGCTGCCAGATTTTCTGCATGTTGACTGATTTTCCGCGAGTTACCTCAGCACCAAGAGTATCATAAGCGTCCTTAAAACACATAGCAGGCTGTTCAAAAAGTCAAAACTAGGATCAGTAGAAAGCACACCCAAACAATCAGTATGAGGGTAGCCAGTTAAAATGGCTGCTGCATAAGAGGTAGAGTGCATACCGAACAAAAAGTTACAACAATTCTAGCTTGACTTCTTAAAGTAGTTAGGGGGAATTAATAGTTTTCAGCTAGACGTATCGACAGTAATTCAAGGAAAGTGAACTAGTACTAAGTTTTAAGTCAAGGTATAGGAAATCCTTACTCTAAATGGCAAGCCTCGTTCTTTTGAAGTGTTAAGTTTCTTCACAACCTCTCCATAGATGTATGCCTTTTTCTCATGAATGGGTATGTTAGCCAGAGCCACAAGTTCTTTGCCTGGTATTGAGGACACTCGAGGACTTGAAGCCACCGGCACTAGTTGACCAGCATGAGCCTCTCTGCTTGTATCAGTGAAATTCGTTTTAGGTAGCATTGATATTCTGCTGAGGCTCTGAAGGAAGTCGCGTTTTTCTTTTCTCCAATCCTCCTGCCAAGTCAAATTCACATTCAATATTTAGCATCCAAAACCTCTAATATATCCTGTCACTAAGCAAATCATCTATATTCATGAAAAGTCTCTCTAAAGATTATTGATTGCATAGTACAAATGTACAATTCACAACTTTTAACTAGGAAACAACAAAATATGCGCCTCTGTAATGACATCAATTTTTCTATGCAAAAGCATAACGAGAAGAAGCCAAATGCTAGGAGGAAAAAGAAGTAACGAATAAAGTTAAAGTGGAAATATGGATAGCAAGAATACAAACCTCCAGCACTTTCATCATGTAGTCATTAAAGCTTCGAACATTATCCTTTTGGGCTTCCTGTATAGCTGATACCATAGCCATTTCATGAACCTAAAACAAAACAATAAAACAGCACATATCATAATGGCCATGCATCGCCAACCAAGACAACCAATCTATATTATAATATATGTAGTAAACATCCGAGAAACAGAAGTACCTGTTGCAGGTATTCTTCAACGCTCGTCGCCTCAGCAGGAAACACATCCTCAAATGTTGTCTTTGAAGAAAACGGAAAAAACATTTAAAAAAAACATCACATAGTGGCAGAAGAAATTAATCACATTTGAAAAGCAGACGGCAAGCTGACAGATGTGTAAGCAAGCAAGCATACAAAGGTAGGAGTCTAATGTCTTCGATACCAATAAGCAGACAACAGATGATGAATTCGTTTGCAAAAAACAAAACTACTTATTCTTATCTCAAGGCAAAAGAAACACAAAGAATTCCTTCAAGCACATTAGAAGCAGAATCACAACTTAAGATGAAAGATAGAATAAGACAAATAGTCACCTTGAGCTCAAAAGATTTAAGATCACGAGCTAGTTGCTCTGCATTGATTCCCTCCCGTGCGAGTAGTCTGCAATGTCCAACAACAACAACCAAAAAATACAACAGAATCAACACTTAACTACTCCCATTTGAAAAGTTGAGCAATGAAGAAACATTTCAATTGATTCTCCCACCCAAATTAGCACTCGGGTTTTAACAAATACAAAAAAAAAAACAACAACTGATTGAAAATATAAAACTGAAGGTGAAGGGGATTTACCTAGTGGCAGCAATAGACTGAGAAGGAGCTTCGTTCCTTAGGGTTTTAGCCTTTAGCTTCTTCGATAACGCTTCCAACTGATCTAAATTTCTCTGATAGCGACACAGACACATATCAATCTTACTAATCTTAATTTCCGGAGAAACCAGTCGGTCGGAGGAGAAAGGGAGAAAAATAAAAGCAGCGGAAAGGGTAAGAACCTGAAGAGGAGGAAACTGAGAAGAAGGAGCAGCTTGCTCCAGAAGCTTCGACGAAGAATGGAGAAGATCAGTCCAACCACTCATCTCTTGGTCGTTCGCCATTGATTTTTGGATTCGAGGCTTCGAGTTCGAACTAAACTACGCAGTCGGAGAAGAGACAAAGAGAGAGGGTTCTCGAGATTTAAAACCTTTTTCGCTTTAAATTTTATTTTAATTTGTTTTATGTTTTCACTCTTTCATGACGAAATATTATTACCACTAGTATGATTTTTACTTCTTACCCGCACCAGTAAATTGGATTTTGAGCAATTGCCTTCAATTTCTGGCATTTTTTCCCTATTCAATTTGCTTTGTATACTTCACCGATTAAATTTTTGTGGTTAAGCTATTTAGATTGTATTTTCAAGTTAAGCAACCAATGAAATAACACAACTTCATAGCGACATAAGAATGATCTCTGTTTTGTCTAAAGGCTTAACAAGTCAAAAATGTAGGCATTGGCGGCGACTCAACAAGTTTCGTGGCTTTAACAACCCTTTCGGAGCAAAGACTTTTCTCGCCGTTATACGACGATATGGAACCAAGAGTGAGAACAAAATATTTCTTACCATAAAAATCATAATATTTTTTTTTCCATGGTTCTTTAAACGCATTACAAGAATCTTATAGCAAAAGGGACTCCAAAAACGATTTGAAAAATACCAATAGCCTCTCTACTAGAGAAGGACAATTGCTTTTGTATCTTCCTCAATATATGGATTTATAATAAGATAGTTTCTCTACTGCATGCATATAGAAGAATAAAAAGAAAGATCTTCAAGGACTTGAGAGGTTTTTGAGATCCTCTTCCTTGGCATACCAGCTTGGTGCTATCTTTGACAGATGTGGATACAAGTCTTTGTACGAATTCCTTATTGTCCCTTCTGCTACTCCTGTCGCTGTCGATATGTCTGCATCATCCCATGTAATTTAATCAGTCTTAAAAGGTTTTTGATGATTTCAACTCTTTACTCGAATAAATGCGCCAGGAAAAAGAAAGAAAACAAAAAAACCTTTGAGAGTCTTCTTGTCATCAGAAAGCTGGGTTATGATATAAATGACCACTGCCGCTATTGATATAGGGCTCCTCCTGCAAGATCCCACATAAAGATCTTTCAGTTCTGCTATGTCCATCTTGGTCACGAGTATATGGGGAGAAATAACTGAAACGTACCTTATATCAAATTCCTCAGATTTTTGCACAGCTTCCTGAGCAGCTTTAACCGCATGGTTGGACATCCCGAGGTTAGAGCAGAACCTTCTCTGCAATATCAGCAAGTAGAGAGCTATGAAACCACAAATTCAATGCAGCCAACAAAATCAAGAGTGCCATATTTGAATTAAAGAATACACTAGAATCAGCAACATATTATTCTATAGAGGTTCAGACAAACTCACCATGAAATCACCAGCGTGAATAGTGCCTAGTTCCACAGACTGGCCAGTCTCCAGTCCCAATGTTTTAACAATGTAGTCTTTGGCTCGGCCAATTTCCTTCTTTGTTGCCCCATTGGCAATAACGCATATTTCTATACACAAGGTACATAAGTTTGATTTGACTTATGGCAAATCTATATCAAGAGGTAACAAGACTCTCTTCTCAAATGAGAAATCTTTGAAATGTACCCTTAATAGTTCGTGGCTTGTCCTCCTGTCGACAGGCAATGTACAGGCAGGCTGCATAAAGTGCATCCTGATTTCTTCCCCTGCTTGACTTTTGATCCTCCAGCCTCTTATATATCTCATTAGCCCGATCCTACACATAGCAAACGGCAAACAAAGCTGTAAATGATACACTGCAATACCACATATTGCAATATTGACATATGGAACAAGCTTACCTTGATAGTCGCAACAAGTCCCAATCTGGAAAAAACAAATATCAACAAGTGAGTATTCTCACATGTAAATACACAGCAAAAACAAACACTGTAAACTAACAGCAGCAACTAAACAACATTAAAGTGCAAGGGGAGACAAAACTCTATCAATGAAACATTAAAAAGGAACCTCCTTTTGTTCTGTAACTGACAATGTGGTTTCTCAAACGTGTAACAATAATGCAAGAGGTGGATCCGTTAACAAGATCCCCAAATAACGAAAGCTGCGTGATATAAATCAAAGCAAGCACATACAAAGACCAATCTCCAAGCGGAAACAACTTTGTACTCTCATTATGTGATCTAAACGTTTTCAATGCTTAGTAAAGTCCAAATCCAATATCTCAGAAGGGGATCTCAAAAAAGGGGGATAAAACCAAAAAATCAGAAAATGGGACTACCTTTCAGACATGGTGGCGATAGTTTTAAAGGCTTGAATCAAACCACGATCAGAGTTGGAGTTACGGTTCTGCCACCTCCCGAGAGAAGAAGACAAGAAATCACCGGAGGAACCATTGGGCTTAGCGATGACAGTGGTAAGAGCACTATCGGCGAGAAGAGGGTTGGTTGGACCACCGACACGGTTGGGATCGCTGTTGGAAGACTCGTTAGCGAAGGTACGCCACTCAGAGGTCTCATCGATGGAGTGAGATTCCAAAACCAAACCACACTCGGAGCACAGGGTGTCTCCCGCTGAGTGATCGAACACCAACTCCGTCTCCTTCTTACAATCCGTACAATACGCATCCGACATGATTACACAAGAACCCTAATTTTTTTCTTAACCCAGAAAAAAAATTAAAATTGAAACCAACAACCCTAAAAAAAAAATCGAGATCTTAATCGGTTGGTTTACAAAGGGTTCCTTTCGATTTCTTCTTCTCTCGTCTTCTTCTTCTTCTACGCGAGAGAGAAATAAAAAAAAGGGGAGACAAAGAAACTAAAACACGAGATGCAACTTTGTGGAGAGAAGGAGAGAAACCGTAGGTTTGTGTCCTGATTTATAGACAAAGAGATAGGGACAAGTTTCCCTGCGGTGAGGTGCACCGTGTAGAGTTGATCTAAATCGTTGGTTTTAGTGGGACCTACTATTAATCAATCGGACGGTTTATTAATTTTCTCCAGCGATTGACGTTTGTTTTATTTTTATTTTATTTTACTTGTAATACAATATAGCTTTGCTTGTCCGTTTTAGGAGGGCAGATGAAAAACAAATAAGTGACTTGTTAGGGAAGTCATACCGGTCGCATGTGTTGGATTTAGTTGGAAGAGTTTTGGAGTGTTTGGATATATAAATTAAAAAAAAAACTTGGTTGTTGTTTGGATATAGGAAGATATAATAAAACTGGCATTGAGCTTATGTACAATATGATTATAGTAGACTTATGATATTATTTGCTTTAGGTCACACTAATGGACCCTTTTGAACTTGGTTCAATACATAAACCAAAATTTTGGGTAATTTTATACCTGAAATAGCGAAACATTAGTACGTGAGACAAAAAAACTGATAAATTCACTTTTGAAGGTGACACGTTATATATCACCCCCTTTTGTTTTGTACGTGTCTCACAAAATTTACAGAAATTAATTGTTTGAATTGAAATATGAATGCTTTGGATTTATCATAAAAAGGATTTTGTAACTTCACAATATTTTTTAAAAAAAAATAAATCTTATATTTCTACTCAGCATAAGTTTTTTATATTTATGACTATAAGTCTATAATCTTTTATATTTAAGATATTGCTTTGTAAATCAAAGTAAAATGATAATCCTATATTCCTATCTAATGTTATTCCTTATTACACCTAAACATTAAATGTCACATATTTTATTTTTATTAGTTGTACATTTTTACCATGCCATATTATATAGATACTTTGTAAAGTCTGAAGAAATTTTAATATTAATTCTATCAGTGACCAAAATAAAGAATATTGCATTGTAGTCTTGTAGATTATTAAATTTGTTGGCATCATATCATTTATCTATCTCTAATGATTTCCATTTACCAAAACATTGAAACATTTGGGCATATGTTCATAACAACAAGCTAGGTAACAAGAAGATGGTCTTGTATCCTTCCAGGATAAAAAGGTAATATGCGCCACCATTCACAAAACTTATGGGATTATTTTGTGAATGCGAAAAGGTTAGTTTAAGTAGCGAAGTACACAAGGAATGTGACTAACACGAGAGAAAAATAAGACAGAAGTAAATCTGAAAAAATGATATGTATTATTATGTGTTTGGATAGTAATGGGCCAAAAATATCTTCGCATTCCATATATTGTAAGATGAGAAAGGCTTTTAAGTTTTAACACAAAACAACCAGAGAGAAACAGTTACTACGTTAGCTATATAAAATGATTATAATCACAATTTAGAGCCAAATAAACGGGCTTCAATATTTATGTTTTTTTAGTATATACTACTTTAGAACAGGTGATGGATCTAAAATGTTTGGACTTTGCATATACCATAATTGATTCTGTCGATAGAAATATGATGCGATGATACATGGGTATGAATACATTACAAGAGTTCCAAATTGCAATGTTTTAGACTTTGGTCTTCACTACTTTCAATTTATGTAGTGGATCAAAAGCAATTCGCGATGATACATGTGTAGAAATCTTATATAATAAATTAGAGTAATCTCTAATCACATGCTCTTAAAAATTGACATATAGACATTTCTTCTTTAGATATGTATCATCTTTTAAATTTAAATCTTTTAATTATTTATTTTCATTAATTTCAATTAAATTTTAAAAAATAAAACTCAAATACACTATTATTCATTTAATTATATATTTATATTAAAAATTTATATGAGTGATATTACTCCTGTATTTTTTCCTTTTTATCATATATTTCAATAACAAAAAATATATATATATATATATATATATTATATAGCATATTATTATATGGTTTACCTTAAGCTTTCCAATAAATCTAGGTAAATGAAAGGATTCTTATCAAACTTATACTCTAAGAAACTGACACATGTTATTTGGGTTTTGATATATAATACAAACAACAAAACATATTTAAAGAGAAAAATTATTATTTTTAAGAAAAATTAGTTACACAAGTATATTTAATTTATTATGTTGGAAATTTTTATAATCATTAGTATGCATTGTTGACTAACTTCAAACAAGTGTAACATTTTTATCCCATGATTTGAATACTTAATATCATATTTAATATGAATTTTAGTTTCAGCTTAAAATTATAACATGCTATGTAATGTAATGATGTATTAAAAGTAAATGACTATGCAATTAATATAATAACATAGAAATTAGTTCCAGCCATCATTGTGCTATAAATAGTTTTCCTTACAACCCACACAATTCTACCCTAGACTTTTGTTTTCTATTGTTTAAATTTTGTGCAATATTTTTTCAATTATATATTATTAAATTTTCTCAAATAATCATGTCTCAGTTTCTTTCTTATGTTGTTTTTGTAGGTTTGGAAGTAACTAAGCAAATATGTCCATCCATATATACAAATATGTTTATATCATGTTGAATTGATTCATAAAAAGGTAAAATTAAGTATATTGAAAATGTTACAATGACCTTTCCTCACATAAAAAGGTTAGTTTTAGAACAATATCTGACTTTATTTATAATTAGTCCCAAAACTAATATATTTTAATTCTAATAAGAAGACAAATATTTATATATATATATATACTTAAAATCATTTCTATTCAGCATTTTAGATCTATAAAAAATTGTTAAATTTTCATTCTATCAGTTAAGTATATAAAATCAGTTCTCTTTTATGAAAATTGTAAATTTCATATTTATTTATTTACATTTCATGTAACTTTCACCAGTATTTATCGTATAATAATCATTATCTCATTTTCTTTCACCATAAACCAGATTTTGTTTTTAATTTTTATTCCCCTGGAGTGGTTGAAAGATAAAGTGAGAATATATTTTGAATTTAAATTTTAATTTTACAGACTATTGTATATTGAATATATGCAGTTTAAAATAGTTTTAGTTTTTTAATTATTTTTGGTATATAAATTAAATTTTGTTTTTAGGACATTACAAGAATATACTATATTTTAATACTTGATTCCATTTTGTTTTTGAAATTACAATCAGATGATATATATATACATATATACATGTCAAGGTGAAATCATTAGAATGAAGCCTAACATTAAAAATTAAATTTCATAGAATTTAAAATTAAAAAAAAACTTATCTTGACATTGTAGTTCATAACTTCATATCATTATACAAAAAATATATTTATTTTATCACTTACAAAATTATCTACGTTTTTTATCGACTACCTTTTGTTTGTTTTGACAGTTTATATATTGATTACTTAAGTGTGATTTATAATGAATAACTTTGAATATTTTAATATTATAGACTTATAGTAGTAAAATGTATGTGAGAGCAAGTTTCAAAATTTTAGAGTGACTTCTAATTAGTTGTATGATAACTATTAACTTATATCAAATTAGAAAAGTAAAAAAAATGAATAAATTTAATTTACATAATAGTAAAACTAATCTATAACATCCACGCATTGGGTAGACTTTTATCTAGTATAATACTGTAATATATTTTTTTGGAAAAGGTATTTACATATCGATCGTGTTGTGTGGTTACTGGGTAGCATTGGATATCGTAACAAGCAGTGCTGCCGCGATATAACATTACCATGTCCATAAAACAATAATATATATGTCATTATGTCAAGAAACATGCAAATGCAATTAGAGAAAACAACATACACGCTAGGAAATGTTCTCATAAGAAACCATAATCAAGAACAAACACATGGGATTATCGAAACAAAACAAAAAGTTACTTATTCTATCAAATATATAGAAGCCCTGATTTATTAATTAAAGGTTGTAAATCCTTCGACAAAGGATCCAGCCTTAGGATTCAATTCACTCAAATCTGGTTAGATTTAATGGAAAATAAATTGAAACGGTGATATATAACGGTTGTGGTTCCAAAGGCAGATTCACTTTGTTAGCAAGTTTTTGGCGGAGACTAAATTTTGAACAAGTCAAGATTCGATCTCTCCATTTAAAACTAAAAAAAAAAACTAAAGATCTATACTTTATTTTTCATCGTCATGATATTTATGCTGCAAAGTCACATTGTGAGTCTTTTCATTTAAGGATCATCCAACTAAGATCATTATTTTGTTTTTCTTAATTTTCAAAAGAAAATTATATATGTATCCTTGTTTTTTTATTAATCTAGACAATTTTACCAAACTAATTATTTGGTCCTCATATAGTTGGGGTCGGCTCAATAATGGTGGCGGTCATGTGCCAACGCGGGAAGAATAAACAAAATTTATCAAATAGTCGTTGTAAAGATGATAAATTGTAGTTCTAAAAGTTATACACACTTCTTTATTTTATTTCACTCGGATGTAATTCAAGATTCCACCATTGGCAGTGTTATCAATCAAAATATAAGATAACAAAGTCGTTATATTTCCAACCCACCATTGAAAAAAAAATTATCCGACAGTTTCTGACAGTAAAGCTAAAAATCGGAGCAGAAGAAGAGAAATCCAAATCTAACAATTAATCTATCGTCTGAATTTTGTGTAAATCTTTGGAACTTCGATCTCGTTGTAATCCAAGTTAAATATTCATTTTAATAATGTTGCAATATTTATGACTAATATAATTGATAAATTTACATAATTCGTTGCATTTGGTAAATTGGTGTAGAGCAAAGCGAATTGCTTGCTCATAAGTCATAATCATATTATGCGAAATTCGTTGTCAAAGCGGTTGTTCTGCGTCATGCACATGCACCACCAAAAAAGAGAACATATGAACCTTTTTTAAAAACTTCACGCCGTTCTAGGCCCACGAAACCAAATGCTACGCCGTTTTCTAGTTAAACTCGCTTTAACTTTGACCAAAACCCTTGAGTTGACAGCCGTCTCCTCTCTGTTGTTTCCGTGTTCTTACCCGAAACGAAAGGAAAGTCCACTAAACCCCAAATATAATAAAAAAATGGAATCTAATTGAGCTTTCATCATCGGTTCAATATAGTCTGTATGTATATATGCGTGTGTATTAAAAAGTCTCTCTGTATCCTCAGAGTCACCCATCTTATCTTTCCCTCTCTCTCTCTGCTTCGTCCCCAAGAAAAGTGAAAAACTAATCTCTGTTCTTGTGCTTGAAACGTAACCCACAATCACCAAGATCGATCAGACAAGACCCTTCATCAACATAGAAGATGGTGCAGTACCAGAGATTAATCATCCACCATGGAAGAAAAGAGGAAAGTGGTGGAAGCAGTTGCTGCTACTCCAAGAGAGCTAAACAAAAGTTTCGTTGTCTTCTCGTTTTTTCTCTCCTCTCTTGCTGTTTCGTCTTGTCTCCTTATTACCTCTTCGGCTTCTCCACTCTCTCCCTCCTAGGTACTTACTATATCTCTCTCGCACACAACCTCAACTTTTCTTGAATTTTTTATTTGATTTATTACTTATCTCTCTGTTTTTACTCTCTCCAGATTCGTTTCGCAGAGAAATCGAAGGTCTTAGTTCTAACGAGCCATTCAGTACCCCTTTGTGCTCAGAAATCTCCAATGGTTAGTCCTTTTTTTTGTTTCTTTTTCAAATATCTTATCCTAATTCATTCTTTTACCAAACCCTAAAAAACAAAACAGAGTTTTGATCTCTTCATCTTTATATTAGAAACAGAGTTTGTGTAAAACTTATTGATTCTTCTTTTTGTACGCAGGAACCATTTGTTGTGACAGAACCGGTTTGAGATCTGATATATGTGTTATGAAAGGTGATGTCCGAACAAACTCTGCTTCTTCATCAGTCTTCCTCTTCACCGCCTCCACCAAGGACAACACAAAACCGGAAAAGATCAAACCTTACACGAGAAAATGGGAAACTAGTGTGATGGACACAGTGCAAGAACTCAACCTCATCACCAAAGATTCGAACAAATCTTCAGATAGTGTATGCGATGTGTACCACGATGTTCCTGCTGTGTTCTTCTCCACTGGTGGATACACGGGAAACGTATACCACGAGTTTAACGACGGGATCATCCCTTTGTTTATAACTTCGCAGCACTACAAGAAAAAAGTTGTGTTTGTGATCGTTGAGTATCATGATTGGTGGGAGATGAAGTATGGAGACATCGTTTCGCAGCTCTCGTATTATCCACTGGTTGATTTCAATGGAGATGCGAGAACACATTGTTTCAAAGAAGCTACCGTTGGATTGCGTATTCACGACGAGTTAACTGTGAATTCTTCACTGGTCAATGGGAATCAAACCATTGTTGACTTCAGAAACGTTTTGGATCGTGGTTACACTCATCGTATCCAAAGCTTGGTCCAGGAGGAAACAGAGTCCAACGTGACCGCACTCGATTTCAAGAACAAGCCGAAACTGGTGATTCTATCAAGAAACGGATCATCGAGGGCGATACTTAACGAGAAACTTCTCGTGGAGCTAGCAGAAGAAATCGGTTTCAACGTCGAGGTTCTAAGACCACAAAAAACAACGGAAATGGCTAAGATTTATCGTTCGATGAACACGAGCGATGTAATGATCGGTGTACATGGAGCAGCAATGACTCATTTCCTATTCTTGAAACCGAAAACAGTCTTCATTCAGATCATCCCGTTAGGGACGGATTGGGCGGCAGAGACATACTATGGAGAACCGGCGAAGAAGCTAGGATTGAAGTACATTGGTTACAAGATTGCGCCGAGAGAGAGCTCTTTATATGAAGAATATGGTAAAGATGATCCTATTATCCGAGATCCGGATAGTCTCAACGATAAAGGATGGGAATATACTAAGAAAATATATCTACAAGGACAGAACGTGAAGCTTGACTTGAGAAGATTTAGAGAAACGTTAACTCGTTCCTACGATTTCACAATCAGAAGGAGATTTAGAGATGAAGTTCCTCGTTTACTTGTTACATAGAGAGAGATATTATAGAGAAGAAGAAACATAAGGAAGTGTTACATTTTGATTTTTTGTAAAGTTTTGAATGACAATTAAATTCATTTTTTCGTTAAGATAATACGGTAAATAAATCAATATATTTGAAGCTCCGAAATAATAGATTCTGTACGCTTTGTTTTTTTTTTTACCTAGATAAATAAAATAGTGACTATCAAAATACAGTATTTGCAGAGGGAAATTTATGAATACAATTTTGACGAACAAGTGTTCTGTTTTCTAATGTTTTAGGTTATTTATGGAACTCTAGCCATCGCAAAATCTGAAGCCCAAGATAGAGAGGCCGAGTGGCCCAGTAACGATGAACAAAAAAAAATACTCCACTCTCTCGTTTAGAGCTCCTCCGTCTCTCTCACACTGTCTGAACCCTTTAGTTTCCGATTTCAATCCAAACAACTGAGAGGATGTGCGTGCCAAGGAGGTAACAAGATAAAAATTTCGATTTCAAACCCTAGAAAATTGATCTATTTTTCGTTTTTTAAACCTTTTTAGGGCTGTGAATTTTTTTAATATTTTTTGTTTGGTAGGATGGTTGCATCTGGGAACGAGGCAACGACAGCTGTGGAAAGGCTTCTTGAGAGTATGGCTGCAGTGAATGCAAATCTCAGGCAAATGAGTGATGAAGAATTGGTTGCCTGGGATAGCGCGCTTCAGAATCTTCAGAATTATCTGACTAGAGTGATTGCAGCGCGACAGGAACATGAGCAGATGTGATCTGTTTTACTGCTTTTTAAAACTAGTTAGTTAGTGGATTCTGAGCTTGAGCTCTTGTAATAATCTGATTTGAACCTATTTCTCTCTGTAGTAAAAAAAATATAATTCAATATAATCCTGCGTCTAGTTTACATAATTTGTTTTCTCTGAATTTTTAGCGTTTAGTCATTAAGATAATAAATCGATTTCTTCTTAATTAATTATATATATTAGGAAACTTTTAAGCACAAAAGGATAATAATATATTTAATTAATAAACTCAATCGCCGTCTTTATCTCAGCCTTTTTCCTATAAAAAACACTTTTCTTTTGGGGTTTTTGGGTTTAGTTTGATCCGATTACAGAGAGAGGGGTTAAGATGAAGGTGAAGCTGAAGAGGAGGCCAAAAGAGTTGCCGAGGAAGGCGAGAGTGCTCTGCGATTTCTGCCGAGTATCCACCACCCGCAGGTATATCTTCTTCACAGTACAACGAACAAGTGTTCTGTTTTCTAGGGTTTAGTTAATTGTTGAACTAGCTCTTAGGTTATTTGATATGGAACCCTAGCCATCGCAAAATCTGATTCTCCAGTTTCTTTTTATTATTGGTTAGCTATTGCTATAGAGATCCTCTAGCTCAAGGTTCTAAGTTTTGATCTGTTGGTTCATGACTGTACTCTTCAACATAAGTAAGTACTATGCTTTGTATTCACAAAACCAACCGTTTAACCTTAAACTCTGACTTCTTCTCTTTCCAGAGACGAACAAAGGCCACACTTACAAGAACATGAAGCACTGGTATGTACACAAAATATCCGCAACTCTTTTCAAGTCATGAACTTTTTTAGCTTTCTCTCTGTTTTGGTTGGTTCTTACACCACTTGCCTAGTCTATGGAGAGCGAACTCAAGAGATTAAGGCTTTTGACCAGGTATATGTATATAACTCATTTAACATTTTCCCGTTTCTTATTCTCAAGTTTGTCTATTTCTTTCTTTCCACTGCTGTTCATATGAGCTGTGGTTTGTATTCCTAGGAGAATGACTGGTAAGGATCTTGACGGTTTGAGTTTCTAGGAGCTGTTAGAGACCATCTAAACCGAGTCATGGACATTGTGAAGGTTGTTTAATACACAAATTTATAGGCAGGACACTGATGAGACGACTTCTTTCTCCTATTAATGAAAATGTAGTTTAAACATCTTGTTTAAATTTATTACAGGACAAAATATAGCTGGAATAGGCAGAAAGGCTGCGCCAACAGGTAAAGATTTTAAACAATACATTACCCAACAAAACAAGATTTGTTTGTGAAGTTTTGAATTGATGTTGAAGAAGGCAAATCTGATACTGTGTCTGCTTTGTTTTCTTCTTACCACCATGTTTGATCTTGCAGTATTCTTCTTTCATTTTTTTGCAGAAGGAAGCAGGGGATGAGAATGAAGGTAGGAGGAGAAGGGTTTTGGTTCCTTGCAGGTAATCTTGTTGTTGCTAAAAAGGATTTTTTTATTGGTTGGGTTTGTCCAAAGGGTTTAGGTTTGTTTTGTTGAATCAGTACTTGGGGTAAAAAAAGTAGATATGTCAGTTGTTTTATTGCTGAATCCGATCCTCTCGTTAGAGATCACTTAGGTTCCAAGTTGGTGCAGAAAAACATTGTCTTTCTTGTTTTATTTATTGGACCAATTGTGCAAAAGTAAAGCCTGACTTGTTCTGGGTATATATAACAGATCTGGAGAGAGACAAGAGAAACAAGAAGCACCATCACCACTGGTACCTATATATGTATATTCACTTGCGGTCATGTCTCTTCTTTTTTTACCTCTCATTGCTTCTGTTATTGCAGTCTCGAAGTCAGATAGAATACGAGAGACGAAAAGCTGAATCCATGCACAGCGAATTCGAGAGATTATGGCTGTTGAAGGAGTAATGACATTTTACACTCTTATTGCTCTGCATAATAATAATAATAATGTTTTTTAAAACTTTGGTTCTTATTGGGTTTCTTTGAATCCTCCTCACAGGAGAATGAATGGTAGAGAGCTGACAGGTATGACACTCATTGAGCATTACTTACTTCTAGATCAGCTACACCAAGGACTTCGAGGTCTGACTGAGCATCTTTGAGCATCAAAGATGATCAAGAATGGAACAATCTTATATAACAAGTTATTATCTGTAAAATATATTATAAGATGTTCAATTTTTTTTTTTACTTTTTCATCATCATTTCTAATAATAATTTTCTGTTTTTTTCTTCACTTTAATAGAAATAATTCACATAATATGATTATTATTTTATTTTGTAATTTCATTCTAATTATAATAAATTAAAGTATATTTTAATATAGAATTTATTTCAAAACTTTCTTCTAGAACTTGACACCATCACCTAAAGAGTTAGCATGTGTAAAAAAAAAACAAAGTTATTATAAGTTGTTCAATTTTTCTTTACTTTTTCATCATAATTTCCAACAATAATTTCTGTTTTATTTCTTTACTTTAATAGAAACAATTCACATAATATTATTATTAATTTGTCTTGTAATTTCACTCTAATTATAATAAATTAAAATATATTTTAGTATATAGAATTTGTAAATATGTATACATAAATAGTTGAATACATATTTTTTTGTAAGAGAGAACAAAATGTATATTTAAAATTACAATTTGATTAATTTGAAGTTCCTGTCATATATTTATATTAATAATAACTTCGAATTTTTATATTCACAATAAATTTATTTTTATAAATTTCCTCACATATTTTTATTAACTTACATATTCTATCAAATATATTATAACTCTCATATTTATAATCATATTCAAATCTTAAGATACTAAATTTTAATTAATTACAATTATTTATTTGTGTTTATGTTATTTTTTCACCTCCATAGTATTTATAGCATTCTAATGAATGATTAATGACAATTAAAATATAATAAACAATAAGAGATATAATATTAAATTATTGCATTTTTTTAATTCGTATATACTTTATGTAAGAGTTCAACATGTGTGTAGTATATGCTATTATGTTTATAAAACGTTCAACTTGTGTGTATGATATATATATGTATGATATATATATATATGTGATATTTTTAGTTTTAAAATATGATAGAATATTTAACTTTTCTATCATCTAAATTGTTCTTAATTTTTTTTTTGGGATATTAATACTACATATATATTATTCCTATATTATAAACATCAAAATGTATAGTTTTATTTTCAATTCTACTTGTCATCATTAAGATATGTCGCATATTTTCTATTTTGCTTTTATTTTTTAATTATTTTAGGATAAATAATTCATATGAAATTATTATGTAACTGTTTTTCAATTTCTATTAACTTATTAATATTATTCTAATCATATATCATTTATCAATATATAGTTAATTAACATATATATATATATACCAAATTATTTTGAATTGTAAATATATATAAGTTAGGTTTTGGTCTCACTTATACTGGTATAATTGAATCATTTTTCATATGATTTTTATATATGACTTCATCAATTATCTCGGAAAAGCATCTTTAGTTTTCGATTAATCATCTTGAATGATATTTATTTTCATAATGAATCTAAATAATATAATAAATAATAGGTAAATTTTCTTGCATTTGTTAGATAGTAGAAAAACTATTGAAGGAACTAAGAAATCTATAAAACCATAATTAAGGAAAAAAATTATAATTTCTGTACAAGTTTTGAAAGATATTTATGTAATATTAACTATTAAATAAGCAATTTATTCAATAAGTTAATAAACTTTTTTAAAAGTATATAAATATATTTTGTTATATTAATTTCAATGATATGAATGACATGTTTGCATTTTGGTTTGCATATAAGAATAATTTAATATTTTGAATCCTTAATGTCATTATTACAGTTTGAACAAAGTAAAACATTTGGTATAGTCTTGACCAAAGTCAAAACATTTGGTCTAATCTTGAATCGATGGTTCAACAAAACAAACACCCAAGAAGAGCAGGTTTTAAAAAATATTCGAAAAATACCAAAATTAATCAATATAGACTACAAAAAAAAAAAAAAAAAAAAANGAAAGATAAGTAACATCAATGTGTCTCATTCGCCAATATATCATAACAGATATTTGTAACATGTCACTTATAGATTCAACTGTACAAGGAAAATATGTTTAAATTCTAGCGATCTCCACCACTTTGGCGAGGAGACTGACGAGACGATCATGCAAAATCCTCAATTCTTCAGTGCTTAGCTGTGCCAAATCACCATACAGAGCGTTGAGGGCCTGAGTAAATCTCTCGTGTGGAGTCAATTGAGTCTGCCGCTCCAGCGTCACCAAGGCGAGGGTGTCGTTGAGACGAGCAGACAATCTCTCTAACTCTTCAATTTCTAACTCAGCAACATCAACAAGGAGAGCATCCAAGGCCTGAGTGAATCTCTCATGGGCAGTAATAACAAGGTCTTTTGGTTCATAATGAAGATGTCCCATAACCATTTCAAGACTACACAAAACAGAGAGATGGATTTTTAGGAGTGTGGTGAAAAAAAAAATCCAAGCTTTAATTTTTGGATAAACAAAATCTTACCTTGGATGAACATATGTCGCCAATCTCCCATCCACTGGTGAGTAGGCAATCAAGGCTACCCCCATAGCATTGCATTCAAAGACCATAGACTCAGCCTTGTTTTCCATTTTGTTGTAGACTGACCTAAATCTCTTATCCATTGCAGCAACGATCTGACCAGGGAGAGAGAGAAGCATGTGAGAACAACAACAACAACATGTATCTAAAACCTGAGCTTTTTATTTTTTGGGCAGTAGAAAAACAATCGAAGGAACTAAGAAAGCTATAAAACCATAATTAAATTTTTTTTTTATAATTTTGTACAAGTTTTAAAGGATATTTATTTAAAAGAATATTTATGTAATATTAACTATTAAATAATTAATTAATTTAATAAATTACTAAACTCCTTTAAAAATATATAATTATATTTTGTTATATTAATTTCAATTTGGAATGCTATACAAGACCCATGTACAATGATATGAATGACATGTTTGCACTTTGGTTTGCGAGAATAATTTAATATTCTGAATCCATAATGTCACGAGAATTAAGTTAATATTCTGAATCCATAATGTCACGAGAATTAAGGGGGGGGCTATTGGTTTAGGATTTAGAAAGAATTTGAATGATTTTAAAAGTTATGTAAAATATGTTGTTATTCAATCAAGACTTTTTAAAACTCTTTAAAAATTTGGTGTTATTGGTTGTGGATTTGTAAAAAGTTATCTAAAATCTTGATAAATCTAGTGTTATTGGATTAAGAGTCTTATAAAGTCATTAAAAGTTTTATGTTATTCAATTAAAACAAAAGAATCATGGATTGTTAATGAATTCAAATTTTGTGTTATTGGTTTAGGATTTTATAACATTTCCTTCATAACAAAAGTCATGAAAACTCTTTCATCAAATAGAAAGATTTTGAAAGATTTTATGAAATATTTTACAAGATTAGGAAACACAAATCAGCAAGATTTAAAATAACTTCCTAAACAATCTCTTATAGAATCCTTCATTTTTACTTTCTAATTTTCTATGATTTAAAAAATCAGCAAGATTTTTAAAAACACAAAGTCATTAAAACTCTTTCTAAATCCTAAACCAATACCTCCCCCTAAGTTAATATTCTGAATCCATAATGTCATTACAGTTTGACCAAAGTAAACCATTTGGTCTAATATTGACCAAAGTCAAAACATTTGGTCTAATCTTGAATCGATGGTTAAACAAAAAAACATCCAAGAAGAGCAGTTTTGGAAAAATATTCTAAAAATACCAAAATTAATCAATATAGACAACAAAAAAGAAAAAAGGGAAAGATAGGTAACATCAATGTGTCTCATTCGCAGTCACATCTCTATAAACTAGTGGGTGGGTAAAGAAAAGTGCGTTTGACATTGAAGGTGAATCTCATCTAGTTTGAGGATACTAGAGTTCAAATTAATTATACTAAAACGCTGCAACGTTGGAGAAGAAAAGACCTCTCTCTCTCATCTTGCTTCCAAATTTTCACATAAGCAGATTTTTTCTAGGTTCGAGAATTCACTCATGCTTTTTTTTGGTAACATGTATGAGTGAAACTTGGTGTAATGTATGTGTCAAGGTGTAAACCGGATTTAAGAGGGTTCTAAATAAGGTAGGCCCTTAAAATGCAGCCCAACAAATAATGGACGCAGCTTGTACATTTTAAGATTCTCTCATGTTCTTCTTACAGCTGAAAAGGAAGATGAAATTCGAGAGACGAAACTCTGAATCATTGCAGAGCGAGTACCAGAGATTGTGGCTTTCTCACGAGTAAGAATATTTAACTCTTCAGCAGACTGACTCCCTCTTCTTGCTTTGCAAAAGTGTCAGCTTTTTTCAATTTTTTTGTTTTCCATATATCCTCACAGGAGATTGAACGGTAGAGAGCTCGAGGGTTTGACATCCTCCGACCTGTACTCACTTTACTCTCGGATAATGTTTGCTTTGTTCGCTTTGGACGACCAAATGATGAGACCAATAAGGGAGCAAACTGAAAGGCAGCGTAACAAGGGATCAATCTCGAGTCTAGCTGCTGCTGCTGAACCCGAGAGATATTTACCGGACAATGAAAAAGATGATGAAAACTCCCTTGCAATTTAGACTTCTTCTCGTTTCAAGAAAGCTCAGAAAATTCCACAATCGCTATCAACGGAAGAGCTTGCTGGAGAAGAGATTGGTCTGCTAGAGTCGAGTGTTTTTGGATCCTTCAGTTGGTTTTTTCAAGGTTTATTGGTGTAACCAACCCTTTCCTGCTGTAACCAACCCTTTCCACACCAACAAGGAATCAGTCTCTAGGTTAGCTGAGCCCGAGAGATGTTCATTGGACAATGACAAGGGTGCTGACACTTCCTTGCAATTTAGACTTCTTCTCGTTTCAAGGAAGCTCAGAAGGATCCATAATTGTTATCACCGCAAGAGCATGCCAGAGACCTACCTTAATTCGATTCCTAGATAATGAGCAAAAGTGATGGTGGAGTACTTTAAATGGCTTCTTTGGCACAACACGTTGCGTGCTTCTAGCAGAGGAATTCGTTACTCCAAAAAATACAATAAACAATGATAGATACACTAGTATTCGTAGATAGATAAAATTCAGGTTTTAAAAGTCTTTTATCATTAGACTTTCTACTTTACGTTTATTTTCTTCCATCTCAAATGAAATAGGTTCAAAAACTTATCAACGTAGAAGTAAAATTAAACGACGTGTCAAAGGAGTCGATCAAAGGAACCACATGTGTCATGAGATAGTTTGCGGTTTGTTACGTACAGTTAGGTAAACAACATCTTACATCATGAACGAGGAACGATACATTCTCATGTTTGGAACCGTCCAGATATTATCGTAGTTAATCTCTCTTTACAATTTTATATTTTTTCTAATCTGCCTCAACCATAATATACTTGTAGCTTAGGATGGTTATGGTGATACGTGCGTATTTGTGGGTACTTTGTGGACTGGCACTTAATCTTTAAACGTATAAACAAAACAAACATGCTTCTATAAAAAAAAAAACCAACAACGAAACATGCGTACATATAGTTTTACGAACATATATTATTGTTCTAAGAACTCTGTGGTTGCTTAACAATTGGACACATACACTTTTAATGTATGATGCCTTCTTTGTCTCGATATTCTTTTATTATTCTTATTGATAAACATAGATTCCATAGTAGTAGCACTGTCCAATTTTTAGTAATCATGGATATGTATGTTGTCTGTTTATTTGAAACGTATCCCCATAACACGAATTTATCAGTTCATATTCTTTTACGAGAGTTCAAATTTTCATTTGAGAAATTAAACACAGAAAATTACAAAAAAACGTTATTAATTTATTCAAGGTATACTATAATATATTTGAAATAACTAGCTTGTGATACGAGGGGTAAGTTAGGTGTCTCTATACGCACATATCTCTAGCTTTCATTTCCATCCACAAACATATACTATCAAAGTATAATCACGCGCGCACTTAATTAACTTAACTACATTATATTATATTATGTTATATACAGTTTAAATTTAATCTGCAGAAAAACAACTTTAAGCTGCATGGATTATGCATATCGGTAACATTAGACACATGCATGTTGCCTAACATTTGCTAATGTCATTACTTGTCTAAACTGTTGACACATGTGTTTCTTTGTGGTGTTAGTTTACCATTACCATAAAGAAGTGATATTGTTAATAAACAATGTTATCCCAATTACTTTAGGCAACAATCGCTTTCTTGCATTTATGAACCACGTCACTATACGTACAGACTAACCGGGACAATATGGAAATCTCTACGACACACCGTTCAAAGCCAACGAATGTTCAACGACTCCAGTTGCGTTGTCCCTTGCCAAATCCGAATGTCAACATATTAAAATGCCAGCAAAAAAAAAAAAAAAGAGAGCGTCAACGTAAAATAAAATTCCAAAAAATAAAATCAAAATTTACAATTTGTCGTTAGCCGGGTCCATCGTGGACCTTCCCTAATGGACGGTTGAGATAAGAGGATGGAGGCGAGGTTTTGATGATAATGAAAGTAAACAATTTTTAAGACAAAGAAGACATAGTCGTAGTCGTCGTATCATATTTACTTAAACAAAAGAAAAAACCTAAACATTTACATATCGTATATTTGTTATTTGTCAACAACTACAAATCGTGTACTTTATAAAACAAGCTATAAGTCTATAACACATTAGAAAAAGAGATAATTTCGATACACATGCCTATCGATGTGTATTGGTAAAAACAAGTAGTAATATACTTTTATTACTAGTACTGATATTGTCAAACTAACTCTATGTTCTCTAATTATAATGTACGTTAAACTAACAATACATATTTAATTTTATTGGGACCTCTCAATGATAGGCAATAAATAACATAATCGCACATCTATATGCTTTTTAAAAAATATTCATGTAAAATGTGTATAAATACACACAGAAATCGGCCACACCTCTTTGAACACTCATCATCACTTTGGTCGGCCGCTTTCTTCCTTACTCCTTCCTCAAATATCTCGACACATTTACCAAAATATAACATCCCTCTTAACTTCTAATAAGTGGATCGATTTATCGAGACATAAGAATGGTGCAGTACCAAGAACTCGCTCTTCAGAGAAGCTTCAGCTGCGACACAAGAAAGATCAATCCCGCAACTTCTCCGGCGCGTGGTTCACACGGACGTTCACCGTCCTCTTCCTCTTTGATACCAACCATCCCTGAACACGAACTCTTCCTCGTCCCTTGCCGGAGATGCTCCTCCGTCTCCCTTTCCTCTTCTTCATCCTCGTCATCCTCTAGGAATATCGGGAAACTCCAGTTGAAGCTTTCTTCGTTCTTGCGTTCTCTCATCAACGTCATCAACATTCCCGCATGCAAATTCCTTTCTCTTCCTTCTCCGCCGTCTTCTTCTTCCGGGGTTTCTAACCAACTCATCTCACTCGTCACCGGTGGATCCTCTTCTCTCGGGAGAAGAGTCACCGGGACTCTGTATGGACATAGAAGAGGCCACGTCACGTTTTCCGTCCAATACGATCCGAGGTCCGACCCGGTCTTGCTTCTTGACCTAGCCATGTCAACGGCAACTCTCGTCAAAGAGATGTCGTCCGGACTCGTCAGGATCGCTCTGGAGTGCGAGAAGCGTCATAGACCGGGGACAAAGCTTTTCCAAGAACCCAAATGGACGATGTATTGCAACGGGAGGAAGTGTGGATACGCCGTGTCCCGTGGTGGCGCGTGTACTGATTCGGATTGGCGCGTGCTGAACACGGTCTCTAGGGTTACAGTTGGAGCAGGAGTGATTCCCACGCCAAAGAGTATAGATGACGTGTCCGGTGTTGGAAGTGGAACGGATCTTGGGGAGTTGCTGTATATGAGAGGCAGGTTTGAAAGAGTCGTGGGGAGCCGTGACTCGGAGGCGTTCTACATGATGAACCCGGACAAAAACGGAGGTCCAGAACTCAGTATTTTTCTTCTTAGAATATAATAATACGAAAATGTCTTCTTAAAAAATAATTTATTGACTTTTTAAAAAATTTGAAAATGTCTTAAGTGACGTATTATAATATAGTGAATGAATGCAATGTTGTGTCATGAAATATATGTAATCGATAGTGATACAAAACTATATACAAGGAAGAGAGAGGGCCTAGGAGGGTATCATAGTTTTTTTCTTCTTCTAATTGTTTTATATGATATGTGGTACTTTTTTTTTTTTTTTGTATTATAAGGATGTGATTATAAGTTTGTGGTTGCTTATATGCAAGGCATGAAGATCCCCACATGGTCCGTCATGATTAATGCCAATTTAAGATTCCTATTGTCTTTACTATAAACTTTTAGTATTTAATTTGCGCAAGTCGAATTCGCTTTTACGTGTAGTGTAACGCGTGGAGCAATCTTGTTTAACATCTAAACAATAAATTATCTAGAAAGTGGGACTGCTTTTGAGTTGTAACAATCAATTCATAACCAAACACCGTTTATATTTTAGCTTATAGAGCCTTAGCATATGATCTCATCAAATCAAATTAACGAGTTACACTTGTAGCATAATAATTATAATCTATACATAGTTAAGTATATATTTAACATTTAATGAATCGAGTATATATGAATAGTTCTTAAGAGAAAATATCAGATGCAGAAGGAATTTGATGTGTAGAAATATATATACTAGATAATAATACAGGTGAGACGAAATATATGCTAAATTGATTAATTTACTTAAGAAGTTATAATTACCATTTTTGGCAATACTTTGATCTTTGATCTAAGTGGAAGTAATAAAAGAAAGATTGAAAACCCCTAACAAATGAAACTCTGATTAAATTTTAAAAGATGAGGAAAAATGTAAAGAAATGGAAAATGCAGGGGTGGATGATCGTGAGAAAAAAAAAAAGTGGGTGGGAAAGAGCGTAAAACCCACATGCCTTGCCTTTTAGTGGACATAGTCTGAAAAAACTCATCAAAGCCGCAAAGCCAAAAATTCCCTTTTAGGATCTTTCCCTGCATTTTTGGACCACACCTTTTTCATGCATCTCAAGGTTAATTTGTGAGTCTATCAGTTTCCTTATTTTGTGTGTATTTTTGTTGCGGTAAAAGTGAATTATTCAAAAAGTTAAGACTACACAAGCTAAGTTAGTTTATTTGTGATTAATCTTTGTTTCTTCTGTTAATCATGGATTTCCAAACTTTTGATCATTCTCTTTTAAGTTTGACATATTAATTGCAGCGTATCACAAACACAAATACTTTTTATCTATCCAAGATTCAACAGTGTAACATCGTTCTTTTAACCGGGTTGGTTCAACCGCATAACAGTATATTGGTACTTTTTTGTTGGTTTACAAAAATGATAAAAATTTGTAATGGATCTCTTATTTTTAGATTGTAAATGATGATCTGTTATATAAATCAGAATTAGCTTTCCCTTGAATCAGCTAAAATAGCTAATTCTAATAATTCCCTCTAAATCTTAAAAACTTATTTATTACAAAATCGATAATATTAGTGGGCAAGGGGCTACGTATACATAAGCATGCATAGTTGATTATTCAGATAACGTATGACACAAAAAAAGAAGAAGATTATTTAGAATACGAAGACATATAAACTATACGTATCATAGCTAGATAAATAGAGAAGATCATATAGAGACAAAAACTATATGATAAAGTAAAGATTTTCCAATTTAGAAAAGAGAAATAAATTTCCACAAAAATTGTGAAGGAAACGCATGTGCTAGCTTTCTGAATTAACCAAAAAATAATTAAAAATAACCAACATCATTAACAAAACTGTTTGACATACCTTAAAAAAAACTTATCACTAACTCGTACATAAATTAGTTATATTTGGTAACGGACGGCAAAATTACGTAAAAGATGCTGCTAGTTATAGCTACAGCGTCGGAAAATGGTAAATTTTAATCCGATCAATTTTTAAAGTGTATATTCCTAACTAAACAGTTTGAACTATTAACAAAATTCTAATAAATTACCTGAACTGTATTAATGGTGTCAAAATTAGTATTGACTAATTTAACTTTTAATCAACTATCAAAAATAATGATGGCGGTGCATGATTAGGACGCTGACGAGGCATATTATAATTATGAAAATTACCATTAACAAAATTAATATTATATTCTTAACCAAATAATATTATTTGGGTAAAAAAATATAAAATATCAGTTAAATCATTAAATCAATAAATTTTATCAATCTATTGCAAAATTAAGTTTAATGAATATATATAATTGCAGCTCTTATAAATTAATACATCATTGATTTTTGTAAACCAAATAATATTATTTGGATAAAAGAATTACAAAAAAAAAAAAATTCTTAACAAATGAAATCAATGATTTATCAACCTATTGGATAATTAATTTCAAAAACATTTCTTAATCCAAACACATAGTCAATGATTTTTGTTTTTTGTCAACAACTTAATTGATCAACTTAAATAAGCTAATGTGATGGAACATTGTTTATATACTGCTTTTGTTAATAATTTCTGATAAGTTTGATACCATTTATAACTAACTAAGAAATATTCTTTTGATTTAAAAAAAATCATTGATTTAATAATTAATAAGAGTTGTAATTAATAAATATTATTTTGGAATTAATTATGCAATAGACAGAAAAAACCATCGATTAATTTTAAACTATTTTGTGAACTTTTTACGCAAATAAAATTATTTGATTTAAAAATATTAATTTTGTTAAAAGTAATTTTTGTAATTATAATTTTCACGTCGTGCCTCGTCAGCGTCCAAATCATGCATCGTGATCATCATCATCATGTCTCATCAGCATTTTAACAGTTGACTATTGTTTAAATTAGTCAATGCAGATTTTAACACTACTAATAATAGTTTAGGTAGTTTATTTGAACGTTGTTAACGGTTCAAGTTAAAAAATACACTGCCTTAATGTATAGGTTAAAAAATACACTTTCTAAATTGTTTGGGTTGAAATATACCATTAAACAGCTATAGTGCTAAACAATATTTTTTTCCTATATAAAAATAATTAATAAGGTGTTGTATTATTGAATAAGCTTTGCATGCGCATATACATATACAACACATCATGAACACATGCCTTGCCTTAACCGTTTTAATATTGAGGCTTTTCTCCGGGCAAATCTAATCTGCATCGTGTATCAATGGTCCGATCGATCCTCTCTCCCTATTTTTCTTTAAGATAACGGATTTCTTCCTCCACTTTTCTTCGGATGTGAAATAAAATGACTTGCGGAAAAAAATACAGATATAATTAGTATATTCAAAAAATATATTTCTCAAATCTAACATTTTCCTATGCCAATATTTTTTTAATGACTTTTGGTTCTATAAATCAAAACCAATAAGCAAAATAATGAATCCAAAATATCGATTGCAAAATTTACTGACTCTTATATATATTATTGAATGAAAATGCCAACTCTAATTAATGAATACTCTTCTTCCTATTTTTTTATTTTTTTTATTTATGGTTCTATATTATTGTGTATAAATTAATATGTATGCATACTTTCATTTCTGATTAATTATCATATGCTGCAACGGATCGGATTATAATATATGATATGAAATATATGCTTTATACTACTATATTATAGAGCAATGCGCTTTTTTGGTTGGCAAATCTGAAATCTCTCGTCAAGGCATATAGTATACATTGTTTTTGAAATATGCATGATAGTTAGTGTTTATGTAATGTCTAAATAGATAACTGATCACATAGTTATAGTGATCGAATAATGATGGAAAGTTTTAGGAGGAGGTATTGAGTGACTGAATTGAATATAAAAGAATTTAACTTCCAGTCTTAATTAAAACTTAAAGTCTTATTGTCCTAATTTTTATTTATTTTGGAATTAATGTTATTTACCCCAAAAGCTTCTGTAGCTAGCTTCGATTATAAAAACGCTAAAATACACACAAAATGTAAGTATATAACGATGGTCTCATATGGTGCCTCAAGAGTCAAGTCCAACCAACCATATATACATATAGGTGATCGTTGAATCTTAGTGGTAACATGCCTTTGGTCACATAGATCAATCATCATATAGATCCAACGTGCTCAACATCATATTCTTTTATCAAAAAAAAAACACACCATATTCTATATTATCTTATATACACACACATATATATATATATATATATATAATTTGGTTCAATATTATTATGTAACGTTTTAAAAATGAAAACGGTATATAATATTGCGCTTACTAAATTTCTAAAAGGTTAAAGATTATAATTGCGACTATAGCGACTGGCTTTTACTAAAATTTCTTGCTAACCCGTTCATTTACTAGTAGTCGTTCTAGGAGAGTCAGTCACATCGATTTACATTGATTGTTTTCCCATTCACACATTAAACTATATTAATAGAAACGATGGTTGAGAATTCTCACGGTTCATATATATATGCATTATGCATAGAGTGGTACTGTGGTAGATCCTTCAAGTCAAAATACGTTTCATGCATATGAATTTGTGCAATACTAACTAGTAAACATTCATGAATAGAAAGATTACGAAATACAAATTATATAGTTCAAAGAATTGAGCTATCTATAAATTAGCCTTTTCTAAGAACACCTACTATTAGAAGAGGGAAGAGGCGGACGTGGCTATTGTTGAGATGTTCTCTAGATGTCGTCGAGACTATAATAAAGTGCAAATCAAACACTTTATTAATTGTATTATGTTATGTCCAATCCCCCAGTGGGTTATATATCATTACAGGTTAGAGAAAATCAAACACCAGAGATCTGATACTGAAATATCTTAACGTTACCAAACAAACTAATACTTTTTCTTCACAAATTGATCAACTATCTCTATTATTGGTCTTGTAGAACATATACATTCGTATAAGCACACGTCCACGTATTTGTAACCAGTGATTTTATAATTGTATAAGAAAAATAAAACATTATCCTTAATTAGGTTCAGAGTCAACAGTAAAGAAAGGACAACGTAAAAGATATTTTCCATGCATGAGATATTTTCAAGAGAATATATTATATACTCCAGCTTGAGAAACAAATATTTGTGTTTTGGATCATAAACCGACAAAAACAAGTAGTGATTTTTTCAACCCTAATAATACAAATACTTATTTAACAAATCATAATGCCTGAAACTTATTGATAGAAGAAAGATACGATCTTTGTATCAATATAAACAATTAATTAGTGTGTTCCTAAAAAGTGCTCATCGAACCAAAGATGCAACTTGATGATAATTACGTTAATTAAACACGTGTATTAACAGATATTTTTATCATTTCTCAATTATCAACTAATTAAGTGTGCTAACTAAAGGTTCTTATAATCCTTTTAAGTAATTAAATACTTTTGGTAAGAAAGTATTGTAATAAGCCCAAAAGTAAATGAACTCAAGCCCATATTGAGCCCAAATCTTATAATCCTTTCGTTTTTTTTTTGTTTTTTTTTGTGAAAAACCTCAGAAAACCCCTCTTTCTCCTCTGAAGCTGTTTGGTGCCGGAGAAAATGGTGATGATGTTGAAAAAGACGGTGAAGAAAGGTTTAATCGGCGGAATGAGCTTCGCTAAAGACGCCGGAAAAATCAACTGGTTTCCCGGTCATATGGCTGCCGCAACTCGCGCCATCCGCAGCCGCCTTAAGCTCTCCGATCTCGTTATCGAAGTTCGCGATGCTCGTGTCCGTAATCATACCCAAANCTATCTATAAATTAGCCTTTTCTAAGAACACCTACTATTAGAAGAGGGAAGAGGCGGACGTGGCTATTGTTGAGATGTTCTCTAGATGTCGTCGAGACTATAATAAAGTGCAAATCAAACACTTTATTAATTGTATTATGTTATGTCCAATCCCCCAGTGGGTTATATATCATTACAGGTTAGAGAAAATCAAACACCAGAGATCTGATACTGAAATATCTTAACGTTACCAAACAAACTAATACTTTTTCTTCACAAATTGATCAACTATCTCTATTATTGGTCTTGTAGAACATATACATTCGTATAAGCACACGTCCACGTATTTGTAACCAGTGATTTTATAATTGTATAAGAAAAATAAAACATTATCCTTAATTAGGTTCAGAGTCAACAGTAAAGAAAGGACAACGTAAAAGATATTTTCCATGCATGAGATATTTTCAAGAGAATATATTATATACTCCAGCTTGAGAAACAAATATTTGTGTTTTGGATCATAAACCGACAAAAACAAGTAGTGATTTTTTCAACCCTAATAATACAAATACTTATTTAACAAATCATAATGCCTGAAACTTATTGATAGAAGAAAGATACGATCTTTGTATCAATATAAACAATTAATTAGTGTGTTCCTAAAAAGTGCTCATCGAACCAAAGATGCAACTTGATGATAATTACGTTAATTAAACACGTGTATTAACAGATATTTTTATCATTTCTCAATTATCAACTAATTAAGTGTGCTAACTAAAGGTTCTTATAATCCTTTTAAGTAATTAAATACTTTTGGTAAGAAAGTATTGTAATAAGCCCAAAAGTAAATGAACTCAAGCCCATATTGAGCCCAAATCTTATAATCCTTTCGTTTTTTTTTTGTTTTTTTTTGTGAAAAACCTCAGAAAACCCCTCTTTCTCCTCTGAAGCTGTTTGGTGCCGGAGAAAATGGTGATGATGTTGAAAAAGACGGTGAAGAAAGGTTTAATCGGCGGAATGAGCTTCGCTAAAGACGCCGGAAAAATCAACTGGTTTCCCGGTCATATGGCTGCCGCAACTCGCGCCATCCGCAGCCGCCTTAAGCTCTCCGATCTCGTTATCGAAGTTCGCGATGCTCGTGTCCGTAATCATACCCAAACTATCTATGTTTATTTCGATTCCTTTATCATCGTTGAAGGATTAATTTGGATTTTGTTTTTGTGGGTATTTTGCAGATTCCTCTGTCATCAGCGAACGAGGATCTACAATCCCAAATGTCAGCTAAGAGACGTATCATTGCTCTGAATAAGAAAGATTTAGCAAACCCTAATGTTCTCAATGTAATTTAGTTCGTCGCCCTTTGTGTTTTCTACTTTGTTAGTCTCTGTGAGGTCGAGTTACTGAGTTTTTTTCTTTCTGCAATTTTGTAGAAATGGACTCGTCATTTCGAATCCAGCCAGCAAGATTGTATTGCCATTAATGCTCATAGCAGAAGCTCTGTTATGAAGGTTAGATTACATATACATATGTGGGTGTGTTAAATCAGTAATAGTTTCTGTCACACACATGATTTGATAGGCTGCTACTATTCTGCGTTGTAAAGTTACCTTCTTTGTATGATTTCGTATAGCTGCTTGATCTCGTGGAGTTGAAGCTCAAGGAAGTGATTGCTAGGCAGCCTACTTTACTTGTAATGGTGGTTGGTGTCCCCAATGTTGGTAAATCTGCACTCATTAATTCAGTCCATCAGATCGCAGCATCTCGCTTTCCTGGTAAGATATTAGCGTCTCAGATGATAGGCAATAGTAGTATTAACCAGACATTTCGTAGATATTTTCTGAAGAATTTGAATCCCATTTCTCCAAGCATATCTCGTTAGAAGTTCATTTTATTGCATGAACACAATGATGAATGAACTGATTTCATTATATGCATTATGTGCATAGTGCAGGAGAGATTAAAGAGAGCTACGGTTGGTCCATTGCCTGGTGTAACACAAGATATTGCTGGTTTCAAGGTAATCTTTTTGTTCTTACTTCTCTTTTTCCTTGTGGATTTAGTTTTTCTGCTCTATGCTGAGAAAGTCCTGTGGTACAGATTGCTCATCGACCAAGCATATATGTTCTAGACTCCCCTGGTGTGTTGGTCCCAAGTATCCCTGATATCGAAACGGGTTTGAAGCTTGCTCTTTCAGGTTCTTATCTATATCTTTATTTCCCTTTTCTTCTTTCTTCCTGTTGCTAGATGGTGTATACTTGGCTCTTAGTTCATCCAAATATGATACAGTTTAGGTCTTAGAATCTCAGTTCTTAGTAATTAGCTACTCCAGGAGTGTATTCTCTTACTGCATATGATTTCCCCAGCTGAAAGTTATGTTTGCTAAGAACTTTTAAATATAAAATTCCGACATTCAAGGGTCCGTCAAAGATTCAGTAGTGGGAGAAGAGCGGATTGCGCAATACTTCCTAGCCATTCTAAACATTCGAGGGACTCCTCTTCATTGGAAGTACTTAGTTGAGGGAAGAAACGAAGGGTCTCATGACTGCATCGATAAACCTAGCTATAACTTAAAGGATCTTCGACACCAGAGACCCAAACAACCAGATTCATCTGCTCTGCACTATGTCGGGGTTAGCATATTAACCTTATATCTCGAGCTAGCTGTTCTCCTGATATTGTCCTAACTAATTGAGGTTTCCTGTCATCTACAGGATATGATTTCAGAAGTGCAACGTTCACTGTACACAACGCTCTCTGAATTTGATGGGGACATAGAGGATGAGAATGATTTGGAGTGTTTGATAGAGCAACAGTTTGAAGTTCTACAAAAGGCATTGAAGATTTCTAACAAAGCATCCGAAGCAAGGTTAATGGTGTCCAAGAAATTTCTCACTTTGTTTAGGACAGGTAGACTTGGTCCCTTCATCCTTGACGATGTCCCTGAAACTGTAACTGACCCGCCCAAGTCAAGACGGGTAGTAGT
>NC_025689.1:3250807-3252039 GCF_000633955.1 Camelina sativa | reverse complement strand
ATGAGAATGATTTGGAGTGTTTGATAGAGCAACAGTTTGAAGTTCTACAAAAGGCATTGAAGATTTCTAACAAAGCATCCGAAGCAAGGTTAATGGTGTCCAAGAAATTTCTCACTTTGTTTAGGACAGGTAGACTTGGTCCCTTCATCCTTGACGATGTCCCTGAAACTGTAACTGACCCGCCCAAGTCAAGACGGGTAGTAGTTTTGTAAAATCATAAAGCAAATTGTAACACATTATGCGTGCAGCTTAATATGATGATTCTATTTGTTTTCATTTGAGATTCAATGGCGTTGCAGCAGTAACTCCAATGTATTTGAATGAACAAAATTGAATCATGATAAGTTTTGGCATCTGCCAGAAACAATCAAATCTATCTGGTGTCCTCATTTATTGGCCTCAATGAATTCTCGGTACTCTTTCTTCATCTTCACACCCGATATTGTCCTGCATAGACACGGAAACTTTAGCCAACGCTTAACACAATAATCTTTACAATCGTAAAAATGACAGAACATTTCCCAACCTAAGCATTTCCTTGTTCTTGAAGAATTGTACACATGGAGTTCCCATGATTCCAGCTGCTTCAGCAATTTCTTGATCTTCTTCAATGTCAATCTCAACAAAATGCACCTCACTGTGATACTCATCGACCACCTTAAACAATATGAAGGAGAAATGAACAAATGGTTAGTAAATCAGTCAGCAAGATATCTTCCGATAAGTTTCATTTTGGACTACTGAAGGATTACCTTGTTCAAAATAGGCTTCAGAGTTCTACAGGGGCCACATGTTGGTGAAGTGTATAGTACCAATATAACTCTTGGACTCTCATGGTATAATTTTCTAAGAGCATACTGAACGCAGGGGAAAAATCACAAGGAAAAAGATGTGAGGCAGAGAAAATGATTGTAGATAATACGTTAAGGTTCATATCTTAACAAACCTGTCCCTTATGCTTTGTAAGAGTGACGTCAAACTTTTCTTGGACATCCCGTTGTGTGAATTCTTTCTTGGCCTCTTCAGTTTGAGGCTGTCATATGGTAGAAAGTGAAAGGGAGTAAGCCTTGTGAACTGTGCATAAGATTTAAGATATTTCTTAAAAACTTCTACCTGGTGAAATTCAACAAGAAGATTGTTACTTGTGAGGTATCTCTCGGCTGATAAAGCAGCTATGCATCCTGATCCAGCAGCAGTTACAGCTTGTCTCCATTCATGGTCCTAGAGTGACA
>NC_025689.1:3240733-3244369 GCF_000633955.1 Camelina sativa | reverse complement strand
TTCTACCTGGTGAAATTCAACAAGAAGATTGTTACTTGTGAGGTATCTCTCGGCTGATAAAGCAGCTATGCATCCTGATCCAGCAGCAGTTACAGCTTGTCTCCATTCATGGTCCTAGAGTGACAAATGGGAGAATAGCTAACACAATTATCGAACCAGTATGACTTCACAGAGTTAATACCTACATTGAAAGATGGGTAAAAGTTCCAAAGCATAACCTGCACATCTCCTGCAGCAAATACACCTTCAACTGATGTATTTGATGTTCCTTCCCGAACTAACACGTACCCCGAGCTATCGAGTTCGACTTGGCCTTCCAATAACTGACTGTTTGGTGAATGTCCTATTCCATAAAACAATCCTTTTGCCTCCAGCTCGGTTTCTTCACCCGTATCAAGTCTTCTGAGTAGAATGCCAGACATCTGTCCCTTGGTGTTGCTCAATACGTCCACGGTTTCCGTGTTGTAGTGAACTGTGATGTTTGGATTGTTGATCACTCTGAAACATTCGCCATAACCAACCTGTTAAAAAAACACTCAGGGTGTTGAAAAGACTCAACTTACGTTGTGCTCATTAGTCTATAATTCCAAAAGCCAACAAAGGGGATAAGCACTATACTGGTTGGTCTCATATCCAAAGAAGCCAAATACATGCAACAAAGAAGACTCAATATAGATATACAAAGCTCTGCCTCAGACTATTTTGATTTGATTTCTTAACTCCGATTCAATCAGACATAACACTTACAGAATTTCAATTGTTTTCTATCAGAAGTCAAAGAAGAGGAGTAGAGTATATATATATAACACAGAAGCTATTGACAATAAAAGAAACTGTAAAAACTCACCTATCTTGCATAGCCTTGGAGGCTCTCAACTGGTCTCTACGAACTAGCAAATGAACATGACGAGCATATTTTGTGAGGTACAAAGCTTCCTCTGTGGCCGTATCTCCTCCTCCAACCACGGCAAGTACTTGGCCCTTAAACAAAGGCGAAGCTCCATCACAGATTGCACAAGCACTTATCCCCCTACTCCAGAATTCTTCCTCTCGAGGTAGCCTCAGCCTCTTTGCTGTAGCTCCAGTGGCATAAATAATACTATGGCACTTGACCTATAAAAAAATCAACGCAAATGGGGAACACCGGATGAGAGCTCAAGCCAATAAAAAACCATTCACCACAGTGGTTGCCAGTTCTAAAAGACTATATATTAGGAAGAGTTTATGAGCAATAAAAGCATCTGATGGTATCAACACTGGACTCTTCCTTCAACACGACATTTATAAGCAACACCAAACCAGCACTCTCCATCTAATAGGAATGGACAAAAAGAGTGATAAACCAAGAAAGATAATCACCTTACGTTCACTACTTTGCACAGTAAAAGGAGCCGTTTTGACACTAAGGGATTCAACATCTTCAGGATACAACTCTGCTCCCCACCGCTCAGCTTGCTTCCTCATTCTAACAAACACAAATTGCATCAGAAACATGAAAATATGTTTATTGCCTAATGTCCAAAAAAAACTCACCTTTCCATTAAATCCGGACCCGTAATACCGTCAGGGAATCCCGGAAAATTCTCAACTTCAGTGGTGGTCATCAACTGTCCACCGGGAACTCCGCCCATCTGATACCCTTCAAAAACCACCGGCTTCAAATTGGCACGAGCGGCGTATATCGCAGCTGTATAACCAGCAGGACCGGAGCCTATAATCACAACATTCTCGATAATCTCGCCTGCAAGCAATTACACGAGATCAACACAGAGCTCGATTAACTCGTATAGCCAAAACCTGGAAAGAAACAAGTGAAGAGTAAAGTACCTGAAGAAGAAGGAGAACTGGTGGCGGAGACTCTGAGGCGGAGGGAATCGGAGGAGCGAGTTCGGTTAGGTTGTTGACGGAGGAGGAAGGAGCTGCCGCGACGTGTAGTAGTAGTAGTGAGGAAGAAGAGATGAGATGGAGGAGAAAGAGCGGATGATGCGGCGGAGACACGGTGAGTCGAAGACACGGAGGCAATTCCGATGCCTATCTTGGGAGACGCAGCCATGTTTTTTTAATTTTTGTTGTGGCCTCACCTCTCACCTCACCTCAGCCTTACCTTACCAGAGACCATACAATTGTCTTTTGCTGTTAAAAAAAAAAAAAAAAAAAAGAAGTCTGTTGGCGACGGTGCCTCACGCGCCCTCAGCATTATCTCTTCGCTCTCTTAGTCCACAGGCTTAGATGATTTTAAGCCGTTGGATTTAAGTGATGAAACGTATGAACGGTGGAGATGTGTGTTGACTGATTTTAGTCCCGGCTATTCAACGGAGGGATAAGCCAATCGCAATTTTTTTTTTGAAGTGGGGGAAGCTGACACTTTTTGAGGCCTTTATGGGCCATTAATGGGCTGGATTTGGTCGTAACTCTCAAAAATTGGGCTGGACAACATTCGTATTATTTTTTGTCACTCAAACAACAACATTCGTAAGTCTCTATTATATTTAGGTTACAAGTTACAACTTAGAAAAAAACTGAAGTAGAAGACTATTATGTTTTACTTAGTAACGTTCGATGTGAATAGGTTGAAGTGAAATCAAACTAAGAGTTGGTGAGGGAAGTGACAATGACAAACTATTTTTATTAGTCAAGAAAGTTAAGCTGACCAAAAAGAGCAGCCCACACACACAATGAAAGCAAATCAAAGCAAAGAGCCTTTATCTTTAGTCACAAGTCACAACTAGTGTCTGAATTCCATGCATTTCCTAATGTTTTTAATTAGTCAACAATTGTACTTTCATTTTATGTTGTCTGTATGTATGTATGGTAAAAAAAAAAACAGAGAGAAGCATCGTTCCTACTTGTCATCCAATTTCGATGGTTTTGTTGCCTTTGCCATTTTGAAGTTTGTAAGATCTGTTTTCTAAACTGTTTCTGACTATAATAATTGTGAATTCACCTTTTTCATGTAGCTTACGTACCATCTTTATTAGTAAAATTGGCATTCAACATTCAACGAGGCTTCTAGAGTTTTGAATTTGAGCCCTAAAAGAGCTACATGTCCAAGTAGTATATGGTGGAGTTTTGTGATCCCTTATGGTTACCACAAATAATTTCTCGAGGACATATGAATCACTTTTGCTTTACTAAATCATTATAATATGTTGAAACGAAATCATAGAGCTTTAACAAGTGGTGAGGATTTGTAAATTAACTCTCTCTTTTTCCTAGAGATGCGTGGATGGTATGCGCCGTCGAAGGAACATTGTCGGTAATCCCTTCGAAACACCAATAGATGACTTGAAATGTGGTATCACTGCTTCTTTGACCAATAGAGAGATCTGAAAAAGGTGATGGATGAATTCCTTCATTTTCATGCATTATTTGTTGACTAAAGCCGACATTAATTACTTAAAATTATTTGATTATGTCATGGAAAGAAAAAGAAGAGAATTAGCTTTGGAAACTTTTATGTCTAACTGAAACTTCGAAAACCTATTTTTAATTTGGAATTTCTTCTATAATTTTACTTACTTTTACGATACGTTAACTTAATTACATGATCAAATTCGTACGACTCTGATGAAACTTAACTTTCACTCAGATCCATTGAGCCCCAGCTTACTCTTTTTTTTTTTTTGGTTAAAAAAA
>NC_025689.1:3228956-3240274 GCF_000633955.1 Camelina sativa | reverse complement strand
AAAGTAACGTACAAAGCATGAAAAAGTCAAAAAGATAGTCATCAAGTTTGAAAAATGATCAATTTACATGCTCCTATAAAACAAGAAAGCTAATTATAAGGAAGCAAGACCATAATTGTGTATATTCTTAATATATGAAATACCAAATTTCCTATCACTTTTAAAATACTATTAAAAAGGATTTGCTTAAGAATATAACTTCATCTATGTGGTATTTTTCATAAGTGTGATGTTTTTTTGCTGTATAAATTGTTCATATTTTTATATTATAGATTTTTTAAAAAAAAATTGGTACTTTATTACTCATGAGCACAAACACAATCTTACAAATATAGGTAAACATGATGAATAATATGCATGATTTGCGTTCATCGTTTTAGTAAATTGATAGTACCACCACACCTAAAAGGGGTCCAAACTAGTTGCTTCATATCACAATATCCTATTTTACCAACATACATAAATATATGTGGATTCACACTATAACTCGTGATTTATTTTTCTTGTATAATATATAATCATTTTCTTTTGTTTCCTATATGTCTAATCAAACATACACGTTACTACTAAACATATATTGACAATATTATAACTCGGTTGGTAATGCAACTAATGCAGTTTCCCTGTTAAAATTAACAAATCACGTATTAAAATTCAATATTAGCTATACAAAAATCAAAAGCAAAAGTGTTAGCCTAAACCTGTTAGAGACAAGCGTTTTGTGTTGGAGAAAAAAAATTTGGTGGATCCAACGTAAATATGATCAAATATCAATGGTTAATTACATCACATCAAACATCGTTTTTCTTATAATTTTAACAAAATATTCACAATACAATTGTGTGTAAGTATATGCATCATGATTATATGCATGTTAGAAACGTATGTTCCTTGAAAAAGGTTCAAAGTATTTATATTCTTGTCTCAACCACCTTATTAAATTTAAGTAACGTCTCTATCTCTTTCTGTGGAGTCGTGTTACGTCTTTCTAGTTTGAGATCTTCTACTATTTGTTCTGTTCAAGAATAACACTTCTCGACTATGGAAGATGCTGGTGATCATTTACGGTGTAACGATAACATTTATAACGACGACGAGGAGCGTTTGCCGTTGGGCATTATGATCGGAAAGCCAACATCCACGGCGGAACCACAGCCGCCGCCTCCTCCACCGCCACCGTTCTTGGTAAAGACCTACCAAGTGGTGGAGGATCCGACAACAGACGAGGTTATATCTTGGAACGAAGACGGAACTGGCTTCGTCGTGTGGCAGCCGGCGGAGTTCGCTAGAGATCTTTTACCAACACTTTTCAAGCATTGCAACTTCTCTAGCTTCGTTCGCCAGCTCAATACTTACGTACGTCTATGCTCTACTCTTTCAATTAAGCAGTTATAACCGTATTTATGTTTGTTTGAGTTTACTAGCCCTAAAATATTTTCTTGGGTAATTGAACCATGAACAATTATCAACTTGGGTGAATGATAAAATGACTACACCTTTTTCCTCTGCTATCAAGTATAAACACATAGCGAGTGTTATTTTTCTAAATATATAATAACGTTTTAAAAAAAAAGAATAGGCTGAATAGCATAATATTTCTCTAATTAACATGTTAGTTAATATATAAAGTAATATTTTCATTGAGGAATAACACTTGTATATATAGGGGTTTGTATGTACGAGGATTTGCATAATGGCATTGATGAGTGGTTACAAAAATCTTATAGGGATTTCGAAAAGTAACGACGATAAGATGGGAATTTAGTAATGAGATGTTCCAAAAAGGGCAAAGAGAGCTTATGAGCAATATCCGAAGAAGGAAAAGCCAACATTGGTCACGCAACAAGTCTCATCATCAGGTTGTACCAACAACGACGGTGAATCAAGAAGATCATCAACCGCTTGGGGTTGAGCATCACCACGAGGATCAACGGTCTTCCTCCACTTCCTCGTCTTTTGTATACACTGCATTACTCGACGAAAACAAATGCTTGAAGAATGAAAACGAGTTATTAAGCTCAGAACTCGGGAAAACCAAGAAGAAATGCAAGCAGCTTATGGAGTTGGTGGAGAGATACAGAGGAGAAGACGACGAAGATGAAACCGATGAGGATGCTAATGAAGAAGATGATGGGCTTAAGTTGTTCGGAGTAAAACTTGAATGAAAAAAATCGCTATATGAAACCAATTTCTTCAGATTAATTGTTACAAGTTTTACATCACTATATATAGTACTCTTTTAAGACATGCAAGATCAGAATTACATATGTCCGAAAAATCTCGGATTCTGACTGTGTTGTATTGATTAAGCTTCGTGTTCAAAACATGGTATATCGTGTGTATTAGTGTATAGGTAGACATATAAATTAAGAGCACAGTTTCTCATATACTTACTAGTTACTGCGAGTTGGGGTATCCCGGAAACCCTAACTTCTTTTACACTGCTTATCTTTCGAGAGAATCCTTATTTAGGTTAATCTATTTGTTGTTTTTGGGTTCACTTGGCAGGTTCTTGGAGATAAATTTGTCATGGGAAGATAGATAATCAATGCATTTAATTATGTTGTCTGGTTACTGATTTCTCATCTAACTTAAATCATCTAACAATGTGTGTGGCTTACATACGATTCATCATTTGACTATGTTATCTGGTAATTCTAACGATTACTGGATCAATCATTATTACATAATCTATAACAATGTGTGGGGTGGTAGTAAGATTCAAATTTCCATATAGAAAACTACCTCAACTGTCTTACTATGTTTGAACAATACGTTTGAGATCTTCCTAGCATTTATTCCTAATGATTAATACAGTTTTTCTCAAAGATTCTTACAAGTTTGCATATATATAATCTTTTAAGACATGCAAGATCAAAGCATGTCCGACAAATTTCGGATTTTGTGTTGTATATTGATAAAGTTTCATCATGGTCAAACTATGAAACATCGTGTATATATAAACATGAAGAGCACAGTTTTCTCATCTATATACCATATTTACAACCATGTTGGGTAAAAATAAGATTATGACTTTGATTAGATATCTCTTCGGGCTGTGGCCACGAAGGGTTTTGATTATACAAGCCGCAATAATGGTATCAGTATGACAGATCACTGGTTATGAGTTAGCTGCAAAATGATTGAATATGGTCTCAAGTGTGGATTGACTTATGCTGTATTCAGCTATTCCCAACCGATTCCTGCCATAGAAAGAAGCAAATTTCTTTCCTCAGACTTACAAAGACTGATTTGTGTGGATCATGGAGTATAAACAGTTAAGAGAAGAATGTCTTACCGGTTTCTTTCAAGGTGTCCAAATGCATCCGCAAGTGACAATCCTCCTTCTCCAAATGGCAACTGCAAGATAACCCACAGAGAAACATTGAGCACAAATCCAAGAGCGATCTTAGAGCCAATGGGATTTTGTGTTTAATTACCTGGTACTTAATACTCAGTCCATTGCAGCTTTTGAATGTTGCACCGGGGAACGAAGATTGTATGAAACAATCCAAGGCTGAAAACTTTTCTTTGGTTAGCCACCACTCGGCAAATATTGGAAGTGGAATACCACCTGTTCAGCATCAAACGGAGAAAACATATTTTATGCTACAATTCGTGAAACAAGGCAAAATCTAAAAAAGTATGTAACATGTGTGCTCGTACCATCTCGAAACAGCTGCTCTGATAACTGGTCATCGAGTCGCACATTTTCCTCAGGCATGGGAGGTACTAGAGTACTCACTCTCTGCTCATTACCAAGAAACTTGGCAATGCTTTGTACCATTTCTGGAGACAAACTGATTTCTGATGCTGAAGCCGTATCAGGAGTAATAGAGTCAGAGACGCCTATACAAACTTCGAGATCGCCCAGTAAACTTCTAGGCTGCGTAGGAACGTTAAAAAGCCACTGCTGAATCATTTGGCAAAAGTTCTCCAATTCCACAGTGCTGACTTCGTTGGGTTTGACCTAATTTGTAAGACAGCCAACATTATGCACAAGCTTTGAAAAATGATCCTTCCTACCATTGAAACAAAACAGCATTGTAAAAAAGTACCTCTAACTCAAGGTGGTTTCCGTAGCGTGTCTTTAAGTGTTGCGGACTACCTATGCATCTTAGGCGGCCTCCTACCTGTAATTTGAGGAGTGTGGTTCTGTGAGGTTGAAAGATTTAAAATCTAACGCCCTAAGGAGTTCAAAAGGAGTTAAGAAAATACCATGATCCCGATCCTAGTGCAAAGTGCTTGAGCTTCATTCATGCTATGAGTAGTCAGAATGACCGCTGTCTTTCCACTCCTTGTCGACAAGCGGGATATCACATCCCACATGAATCTTTTGGCAACAGGATCCATACCTGAAGCATTTAACAAAAAACACCAAAAACTTGAGTAGCTAAGAGCTAGTGTAGAACAGAGAGGAAGTCCTCGTTAGTGATTCCAAATTCCAACTGGTCAGGCAAGTCAGCCAAAATTTTGATTTGGTTATACCTGTAGATGGTTCATCGAGGATGACAATAGGAGGATCTCCAATCATTGCAATAGCAACGGATAGTTTGCGCTTGTTTCCGCCGCTAAGCGTGAAGGATGGCTTGTGCGAATGTTTTAACAAGTCAAACTCGACTAACTTTTCCATAACCACCTGTAATTAGATAATACATATCAGAATTATCCAATTAGGAATTTCCACTAGTTAGATATATACCTAATAGTATAGTTGTGATTTTGGATATATTTTTGAATCTTATCCTAGACAGTAGAGAAAGATGATTTTGTTCCAATGTTGTGTAGGTATTTAACTTGGCCAAAACCTATACTACTATTGGGGAATCACAGAACTCATCAAGACGTGTAAGCAAGCATCAAAAGTCAAATCTGAATATGTACCACTTACATTATCAATTCTATGATCAACTACTCCTTTGATCCTTGCATATAGTTCAAGGTGCTCCTTCACAGTCAAATACTCGAATAAAGCATCAAACTGGGGGCAGTAGCCAATCTGAGTAGGAGAGACAAAACAGATTCAAACATTTAATGTTAATTCTACGGACTCAGTGAGATTGGTAAAGTCAATGAATTGACATACATGCTGACGGATAGATTTGGGACTCGCTACTATGTCTTTGCCAAAGACGAAGGCAGTTCCACTAGTTGGGGTTTCTTCTCCTGTTACACCCAAAGAAGTGAAAATAGTCAATGCTATTGCTTCAGAAATTGCAGTTGTTTATTTAGCTGTCATTAAGTATTTAAGATAACAGCTCCACGAATAGTTTCCAAACACCAAGGAATCACAATATACCAGATAACATAGACAAGGTAGTAGTCTTCCCAGCTCCATTCGTCCCTAAAAAGCCAAAACATTCTCCTGCTTGGACCGAGAAAGTCAAAGACTGTACAGCTACTTTTGGGCTCTGATGTTTGCCACCAGGATATACCTGAAACAGTAGTACTTTCAGAAAAAAGAGAGGCGAATATCTGTTAACTCTTGGCTAAAAAGAGTAGGCTTTAATACCTTCCTCAGGTTCTGTAAGTAGAGCATGGTGTTGTCTGTCAACCCCGACATCACCCTGTCTCTTTCCTCTTGCACGTCTATGTCATCCTCCATATCAGCGGAAACGGCTCCAGTCGAATCCTTGAGAAGTGGCTCTGTATAACTAGAACCAGCACCTTGCTTGAAAGCTTTGAAATTCTGCCACCACTCCCCAATTGAGAACGACATCACCTTTTGGACAGGCACGAGCTCAAGCGCAAGCGTCACAAGGAAGTAGAATATACTCTGTCAAATATAATTTCAGTTATACTTCATGTCGCTATAATATAAATCAACTATAATTTTGTGTCTATCCCATGAAAAAATAACAACAGTAGCATATGATGGATCCATTTTCTCAGGTTTTCAAAGAAGTAGGGAAAAAATTGTTGAAGAACATGGAAGACTCTAACCTCCAAACCCAGGTAACAGATGGACGCTCCAGTGACATTCCATTCGAACACCCCATGACNCAGTTGTTTATTTAGCTGTCACTAAGTATTTTAGATAACAGCTCCACGAATAGTTTCCAAATACCAAGGAATCACAACATACCAGATAACATAGACAAGGTAGTAGTCTTCCCAGCTCCATTCGTCCCTAAAAAGCCAAAACATTCTCCTGCTTGGACCGAGAAAGTCAAAGACTGTACAGCTACTTTTGGGCTCTGATGTTTGCCACCAGGATATACCTGAAACAGTAGTACTTAAGAAAAAAAGAGAGGAGAATCTCTGTTAACTCTTGGCTAAAAGAGTAGGCTTTAATACCTTCCTCAGGTTCTGTAAGTAGAGCATGGTGTTGTCTGTCGACCCCGACATCACCCTGTCTCTTTCCTCTTGCACGTCTATGTCATCCTCCATATCAGCGGAAACGGCTCCAGTCGAATCCTTGAGAAGTGGCTCTGTATAACTAGAACCAGCACCTTGCTTGAAAGCTTTGAAATTCTGCCACCACTCCCCAATTGAGAACGACATCACCTTTTGGACAGGCACGAGCTCAAGCGCAAGCGTCACAAGGAAGTAGAATATACTCTGTCAAATATAATTTCAGTTATACTTCATGTCGCTATAATATAAATCAACTATAATTTTGTGTCTATCCCATGAAAAAATAACAACAGTAGCATATGATGGATCCATTTTCTCAGGTTTTCAAAGAAGTAGGGAAAAAATTGTTGAAGAACATGGAAGACTCTAACCTCCAAACCCAGGTAACAGATGGACGCTCCAGTGACATTCCATTCGAACACCCCATGACTAGATTTGTCTTTGATTCCCTGCCTTAGAAGTGCTAATGAAGCCAATCCATCAGAGAAGCAAAATCCTGGCGATAATCTGAAGAAGTTCTGTAGAAGCATACGAAAAAGAATCAGTTCCTAGTCTTTTCAAGGCTCACCGAGGTCAAGAAATTAGAAGATTCCACACCTTCAGATATAAATTTGCACTAGCAGTTGCTGGAATAAGGCCCATAACAAATGAGATAACCATAAGGATAAGACCAGAGAAGAAGTGGACCATAAGAATAACATTCTGCGATTACAGCAAAAACACCTATCCATCAGTAAAAAACCTCTAACAGTATGAAGTAACTGAGGAAAAAGAAAAAACAAAAACAATATGGGTAAGAGCATAGGGTAGCTAGAAGTTGCCTGAGCCATGCTATGCTCGGTGAAGAAAAACGTAAGACAGTATGTTGATGATGCAATTGCCAAGCCATACTCCAGGAGCATAATGATAGTCGGAAGAAACCGACCTATTCCAATAAATTGTTCCAGACCTAAGGAAAGAAATCAATCATTTCAGTAAGTTTATAGCAAAGTAGTACAATGAAATAGAAGTTCAAATGCAAATGAAAATAAAAAACCAACTTACCAAAAGCATAGAAGAGGATCATTGCAAATGTTGACGGAAATAAGAAACTGATGAAATCCCATATGTATGTTGATAACCAGTATGAAAGAACAGAAACCTGCAAGCCATAAATGATCATGAGGCCAATTTTAGGATTAAAAGTAAGAAACTGGGACTGATAACATGCTTATATTTGGTATTCCAGAGAAAATTTTACCCCACTAATAAGCTGTTGATGCTTTGCTTTCACCTCCCGCTCCTGAATAAAATAAAATCCATACAGAGAGATTCAGAACAAATTACTGATAAAAGTAGCACTAAAAAAATACATTATGCCAAAACTACTTGAGGTTTGACTTTACATACATACCTTAACAATTGGAACAGCAAAGGAGGCCGGGATGAATGAGAACGCAATGTTAACAATAATTGCAGCGGAAAAGGCATCCAAATCCTGCATTGAAAAGAAAATAAGATCAAAACTACTGGTTCGTGACATTTTGTTGATACGAAGAAAACAATTTTGAGAGGAGAAGACAGGGACATTAGAATCTGCTATTTTGTGTCCGAGGAAAAATAAGGTAGAAGCCTGTCGATTTTTGCTCAGACTTTTACATTGGTTCCCTCTTACTGACAATCAGTTTGAGGGATCCAATCAACTCTAACCTATCGCTCAAACTGAACATAATTTCAATAAATATAATATTGATACCACAGAGAGGGAACTACTTTAAAAAGAAAGACATACATGACGCTGTATGTGCTGAGTTTTTGTTGGGGGCAAAGGATGGTTTCGGGTTTGAATTGTCATATTCTTGTTACCCGTAGCAAGTCGGAGAATCGAAGCATGCATAACATTGATGTAGATTGGACCAGCATGCTGACAAGTACCATTGTGTAACACGGTGTATCCTAAACTTCCATCTGGATGCTGGCCATCCATTAAAATTGCCCCATACCTAAAGACACTCACAAGTAGCATTTAGCAAAGTCAGTACATAAAATAGTACTCTGTAACATTCTCAAAGAGATCACCAACGTAGGAAAGTTAAATGTAAAGAAAATAACGTTTTGTCTAAAAAAATGTTAACTCTTTGATTAATAACAGTGTAAGTCATGTCTCAGCAGAATAAAAAAAATATGTTCATTTAGATATTACGAAACAAGAAAATCATACATAACTTTAAAAGCAGAAATTTATATGACCAATGCATCTTTCAGATTGGCACAAATCGATGAGGCAAAGGGCCCTCCCAACTTTAAATGCATACGTTAAATCATGAGAACTTAAGCCCTCACTTCTAGCAAAAAACAGGGGAACCGAATACTAGAAGGCAGCAAAATATAACAAAACACGAATCTGTTAGTGACCTATACATACCTTGACTGGTAGGACTGATCAAAACTAGACATCAGATATTCGCTCATTGAAAGCAGGGTGGGCCCCAACGTGGGACCTGCTGCATCAATTGCATCAGCCAATGCCTCTTTTGGATTAGGAAATTGATATGAAGTATTCCTCAAGGGCTGAATCCAGCCTCCTTCGATATATTGTGCAACCTGCATGCATCGAAGAAAAAAATTGAACACAAACAATATTTGGGTATGAACTCAACTATTGTGCACTATGATCAAAATCATGTAAGCACAAATTAACAATTGAATGTGTAACATAACTAGTGCTTGCTTGACAGCTGCATAAGAGCAAACCCTTTACATCCAGTAACTCAAATAGTGAAACGAATATGTCAGCAAGCAATTAGTTTTCTTATGCCTGTGTAGAAGTTAAGAGAGTTTAAATCAATTTTGATTTACCAGGATTACTGTGATAGTTACTAGAGCGAGTAAAATAACATGCCACCTAATTTTATTCAAACTGCGAGAACATGCCATTCAGAGAAATCACAAAATATAAATGGGACTCAACGGACCTCTTTGGCAATTGGCTCAGACAGATCAAAAGGAATCGGACCACCACCACCGTTGCCGCTCAGGAGAGGATTAAAATATGCAGTTGTCAAAGTTATGGATTTCTGATCAGGATGTGGCTTGAGCTGAAGAAAAAGAAGGCCAAAAAGCAAGAAAACTGCTGGGATGATGAACTGGAATGCCACTGTTTTGCGGTCTCTGTAAGCAGATCTTGCTCTTTTTATAAACAATGCTTTGCAATGCCGCCAAAACATTGACCTAGATATAATGGAACAACCACAACATTGCATGCTGATGAATCCAATGAAAGTCCAAACTGCAGCAACTATTAATCTGCAAGCTTTTGCAACTGAGGTAATTATAACTCCAGCGCCCTCATTACAACTTGATAGCAACTTAGGTTGCATAATACTTTTCTGATCAGATCCAATGCATAACAGAGAAGCCTTGGTATCAGGAGAGACAAATATCTCCTCCTGCTTCTCCTCGATATCTAAGTTACAACCAGCAACTCTCAGAAACACCTCTTCAAGTGTCGTGACAGATATACCATAACTCTGAATACCAGGATAATCTGAGCCATCAATCTCACTAATCTTAGATCTGTCAACAGAATTCTTCATGCAACTTTCGATTTCTCTGAACATGTTTTCAAAACAAGGCAAGGAAGCCAAAGGAAGCTTGAAAGAAATTTCGTTTCCCACCTGGACAATCATCACTTACAAAGATTACGCAAGAAATTTAAACTTATATAAAAGTGGTAACAAATTACTCTAGGGGAAATATCTGCAGCCATAAATATGCTATAATATCCAATTTTTAGGAACTCAGGTCACAATTGGAAGATATTAACTAAAAGATGCTCTATTCTAGAAGCTTTGGACCTTTGCAAAGTATCACAGCATGCAGCAAGGCAGACTCTTTCTTTCATGAAATGTATTAGTTGTTCAGATGCTCTCAATCTCCTTAGAGAATGTAAGTAATATACCTCACTCACACAGGTTGCTGATGGAATGTGACGATGAACTATACGTGCGGCAACAGAGACAGCAGGAGAAGTCTAAAACATAGATTACCACCGGTTAAAGATGTCCTAAATATAAATATTAAAAACATTGACGAAAATGAAAAGAATTCAAACAAACCTTTACAAGCGTAAGAGTGTACCCAACCCCATAGTGATGCTTCAGGAAAATCGAACTGCTTAGCCATAAAAAGCCCCCAAAAATAATTGGTTAAGTGCTTAATGGTTAACTAGAAATTCGGAAAACTATACTTCTGAAAAAGAGACAATTTTTCTTTACTTCTGAAGCACTTTAATATGTCTAGACAGATAGCATAAGCTTGGGGAATCTTTTCTTTAAAAAAAAAAAATGTCTGACCATCAACACCAAATCAAAACACCTTCTACGAGTCATGAGCAACTATTTGAAAAAACCAACTCAATCATATCACTTCATAGTAACTAACTCAAATTAAGCAATCCCATGGTGTGAATGCTTGGTATAATTTGTGTTATTAGCATGCCTTAACAAATGCATCGTTGTTCTTCCTAACTTTAAATGAATTATATTAAATAAAAAACGAAAAGAAGGACAAGCTACAGAAAAAGTCAAGAGTCGTTTAGAAACACTTAACCTGCCACAACACTTAAGAGACCCGTTAGCCATGATTCCTATCCGATCTCCAAGTTCTTCAGCTTCATCCATGGAATGTGTTGTCAACAATATTATTCTACCCTTTTTAATTTTCTTAATTAACTGCCATGTAAGACGCATTGAGTACGGATCCATTCCACTGGTTGGTTCATCGAGAATGATCACCTGAAAGATGAAGCATATTCAACGACAACTAACTAGAAGAAACATACGAAATAAGATGTCTTTGTGTTTCCTTCTCACCTTACTGTTACCTATCAATGCGATTCCAAGTGACAATTTCCTCTTCATGCCTCCGGAAAGTGCCCGTACAAGTGTACTAATTTTATCAGACAATCCCACCTGGAAGAA
>NC_025689.1:3177358-3228610 GCF_000633955.1 Camelina sativa | reverse complement strand
AGATGTCTTTGTGTTTCCTTCTCACCTTACTGTTACCTATCAATGCGATTCCAAGTGACAATTTCCTCTTCATGCCTCCGGAAAGTGCCCGTACAAGTGTACTAAATTTATCAGACAATCCCACCTGGAAAAAATCAATACCCAAGATCAGACAGCTGTGACTTATACCCAAAATTGGCAGGTAAGAAAACTACAGTTTCCCACAAAATGAATTCATCTGTTGTCCTCCATAACTATTTTACAGACTCCAACTTAGGCAGTCTGAAATTTTAAAGCTTGTAGGCCACACTAGCATTAGCAACTAGATTCTATCAAAACGAAATTCAGAAATCAAAGTTTGTGAATGTGGTTTATTGGAGAGGGAAAATCCACAAAGCTTGTATTTCATTACATACTTACTTCCTCCGCCATATCAACAACTGTGCTGTTCAAGGATTCTTCTTCAACACCTTTAAGAACCGCAAACATCTCCAAGTGTTCTCTAACCTACAGTAGATATAAATCATTCAGACATCATATTCGGATGGAAAAACATATAATCTGTCATAAGCCTGAAACTTTTGCATAGAATGAAACGATTCAACAAACAAAAGAAGCAGATATATGTTTCATCTTACATACATGTTCCTACATGATATTTACGCTCGATTAAAGAAGATACAAAACATGAGAGAAGAACATTAAACGCTCACAACTGGTAGTTTGTCCCTATGCTAAAACGAGTGGCATGATCGAGGACTAGCCACCACAAGCCAGTCACATCACTGAATATATCTGAACATTTTCTTTAGGGCTTATGGCTATATCAGATCTTCAGGGTTGAATCCAGTACAACAAGCTTAAGCGTACCAGCGGTTATACGTAAGTGACAATTCTGAACAATTTTCTGATCCCTTTTTTTGATCATATTATAAATTAAAGATAATATTATCATGTTGATTCGAATTGCAAGCATCACATCCTTCACTTAGAATAAGACCAGAAAAAAAAGAAGGGATTTTCTTTCACTTACTGTCAGTTCTGGAAAGAGGATGTCATGCTGAGGGCAAACACCTAGTTCTTTCCGTATCTCATCCTACCGGAAAAGATTCATATAGTCAGAAACAAGAATGCAAGAAAGAGGACGAATTAACAGCATACAAAAAGTATTAAAGTGATGCTAGAAAAAAGAATGCCTATCTTACTAGCTTATAAATCAGAGGTTTTTGGTTATGCAAGAAGATTAGAGATTCAAGTAATAACAGCAGAAAAAATTACCATGTTTGTTATAATACTGTTTCCAAATATCAGGGCATCTCCAGACGTTGGGGGAAGAAGGCCAACAAGCATTGATATTGTTGTGCTTTTACCGGCTCCATTATGTCCTTCAAGCAAAGTAAGCAAGACTTAAAGAGAATATCAAGATTCGCAAGAGCTTTTCTTCACGTGATTTTCATGCATGGTGTTCAGGAAGGAGACCAAGATTCATTAGAGACAACATTGAGATGAAAAAGCCCGGGAACAGAAAATATCAAAATATGTAGCTTAAGGTTATAAGGAAACTTTCTTAATACTGTATGTTAAAATTGAATATCCCAACAATGAATACATATATCAAAACTGACCAAATTAGCTTTCACTATGCACAAGAGCTCGTGAACAAAACTAGATCTTTCGTTTGCGAAATTGTAGAATTTAGGAAATTGTTAGAATTTATGGAAATTGTAATGTACCAGGTCCAAATTGTGTTTAAGAAAAAAAAGCCAAAAGAATCAATTCAAACTATTCTGAAACATTACAATTTGGACCTGGTACTCTAGTAAGCAAATATAAATGAGGTTAGAGGAGATGAGAATGTCTAATAAACAGGAAAGACATACCCAGAAGTGAAAGTATCTGGTTCTCGTACAGTGTAAGTTGCAATGAATTAACTGCACAACAATTTCCCCTTCTTGAGGCATAGACCTTATGCAGATTTCTAACTTGTATGCACCTACAGAGCAAACATTAAAGGTGAATTTAATGTCCAGCTATGTAAAACATTAATTGGATTTTTTGGGTTGTGATATGAATGTACCTCCCGTCAAGCTCTTGTTGCCTCATTTCCAGGCTTATTGATTCAATAACAGGATCAAAAGGCTCTCCCTGAGTAACCTCTATATTCCCCGCAAACATACTAGTTTCGGGATCTGGAATGGGATTTTGGAAGTCTTTTTTCTTTCTCCCAAAACACTTGCTGAAGATGAAGTTCCATGGGTACCGCACACCATTTTCCCTGGGGAGGACCTGAGGAAATGAACTCTTGGATTAGGCCCAAAGATAAACCTCCTAACTACAGTTATTTTTTAACAAGAAACAATGTCAAGAACAAAAAATCAGCTCACAAAATACCTTGTCCAGATAAAGACCAAGTGCACAGTAAAGAATAGAGTCGAGTAACATCATTAAGAGGCAGACAAAAAAACTTACTCCAGACGATGCCTACATGAAGATTGACCAAAAAAAAGGTAAAAAATAAAAGCAGAATCAACCTTGGCATGTAGCCACAAACATAACTACCATACCCGCCATATATTGCTCCAACGTAGTCCAACATGTGCACGCTCATAATCAGCAAAGTTGATTGACCCGAGAGCAAATGCAGTAGGCGAAAGCAAAGAAGCAACTACCTTCAATACCCTACAAGACCGACACTTAATTTTACATTAATGTATTCTAGACAAAATGTTTGTGACAAAGATGAGCATAATTTTTGTCTATCCATAATACAGCTGTCACGGAAAAAAAAGAAAACAAAAAAAGCCTAAACATACATGGAGACAGATTCATCGTTTACAGTGTAGTAAGGGAAGAAGGCTCCGAGAAAGGCTAGGGTCCCAACTGCCACAGCTGTCTTTGCTCGAGTGAAAAATGTTGATATCATAAATGAGAGCATGATTGCGCTGACCCCAAATAAAAAGAAGTATGTGAAGACTAGTGTCGTATCACTATACTTAAAGAGACTTCCCATCGTACAAGCTGTGATAATCCCAGAGCACAATGCGAACTGCAGAAGAAAGTCTAGTTAGAAAAGAAAAAGAATACCTCGAACTAAAAGTTATTACATATATCGAAAGAAGTAAAGCGTCTGCGTTTTCCAGCTGAAGTCAATATTGTTGACAACTTGTGGTTTGATCATAGCCATGGGACGAGGCAAACAAAAGTTCACAAGTCAAATTTCAAGCAGAAAAACTTGCCTGCAATGCATAAGTGATAAACCAAGACAAATGAAATATCTCATCCTTCAAGCCCATCATGTAAAGTCCTTCTCTTATTTTCTGTTCCTGCAAGCTCAGAAAGAAAAAAAAGCCTCAGTGAAACAAATATTGGTAGAAAACAAAAACTATTTGTAAACGCTTAATATCTATCAGCTGTTTTCCATTGTAAGCAAAGTACATAAACCCAAACCAACCTTCTCGAAGACAGAGTAGCTGATAAGCCGGGAGATTGGAAACAGAAATCCCAGAAGGTACCTGCTCAACAATTATATAATCATCCAAACCATACAAAGACTCAAATACCATACATATATGTACGGGAAACCGAAAGAAAACATAAAGCAGCTGATACATACAACAATCCCATTACGCTTTTGACAATAGATTGAAACTCATCATCAGTGTATTCGCGGGTTGGAAATGGAACCATTCGTATCACTGAGGGGCTAAACAGAGTCCATGGCAGCTCAAAGCGTATAGCTGAACCAAAATTTGAATGTGATAATGGCAAGTCGAGATTTTGCTGAGAAGCAAATATAATGAAAGAGTCTACCACCTGCTGAAGCTGCAAAAGGGTATAAGACCAATCAAAACCGGGGGAAAAGCAAGATAAAACCTCCTATTTCAAGAATTTCAATTCAAATCTGATGAGTTGATCTAGTTTACTAAATAGTAACTACTGGTTTACTGTGTGACAATCTACCACCAGATTTGGAATTACTTTGAATAACTCTATATTTCCTATAATAGCATAGTATATGTAGACTACAGACAAGAATTATTTGACTACTGTACTGCCAAGTCGCTAAATGGGGAGAGCTACAAAGATAATAGAAAAATCATGGGCACAGATTAGACGAACTTTCAATGAAACTAAGTAAATGACCATACAGTTAAGAATCCGCTGAAGCTGTACTGCATTGTTGGTATGGAATTAATCCCCATTTCCAGATCATTGATATAAGGTCCATTTGTGTCCATGATCGACTTGACATTAGGGAACCCTGCGAATGCCCATGTGTGGTTCAAGCGGATGCTATAATCAAACGAATGAGGTCCTTGTTCATGGAATACCACTGCTCCTTTTATTTTTGGATTCGAACAGTTCCTAAGCAAACATGATAAGACTTTATTAGTTTAACATTAAAAACGAAAAAAGCATAGTCAGCTAGTTATAAGACTACGTAACTCGTGAAGAGACACACTGGACATGTGAAATCAAACTATTTCCCTTATTACAACATAGAAAAGATACCAGTCTTGTTCAGGTAGTACTATCATCAAAGTTGTAGCATATTGTAACAAGTAACCCAAGGAGATACTGCCATTATTCAAGAAATGCTAACCAATCACAGAATCAACAGAAAGAGAATCACTAGACATGTGTTACAGAAAGAAAAAATTGAAGGCGACACGACAAGAAACCAGAGATGAAATTGCCTTCTTTTATTAGCTCGAACAAAGAACAAGACGTACCTCAATTGGCTGCAGACACCATAATCCACAGAGGTTATATAACTTTCAAGCTCTAGGTCATCTTTAAAAATTTTAGTAACTAGCTGCAAACAGAAAACGCAAGGCTAGGTTAACCGTATGACACATATGAAGAGTAAAACTGAGCCAAAAGAATTTTATATGCAGCATATAAAAAGAAGAAGTGATGATACCGGCAGTTCCGGGAACTTAAGAGACAAAATGTCGATCATGTTCTTGGTTTCATCAGTGTCAGGTGCAAAAGCTAGATATTCCCCTTTAGCAACCAAAAGCTTCAAGATTTCAGGGAAACTAGGAGAGATGCCTTTGCCCACTTCCACGACCGTATCTTTCTCCAAGTTCCTGCAGTAATCAACAAGAAGAAAACGAAATCAAAATCCAATTTTAGTAACAAATTTACAAAGAGAGACACAAGTGACAATGTAAGCTTACGAGCGAGCAGGGTGAATTCTGGTGTCAACTTGTGTCCTCACGGCTATCAACAACAACATTACAACAGTCGGAAGAAATATCTGCCCCAAACAAAATTAAAGAAAAGAATCAAAATTTACGCTGGTTTGGTGATCAACATTACCCAATTCCAAGTCTTTTCATTTTCAAACACAAAATTTTCACAAACAGACACAGCAAATTCAATTGAGCGCCTCCAAAATGAAAGACCCAGAAGGAAAGCTCAGACGGACGAATAAAAGAGAGAGAGAGAGAGAGAGAGAGAGACCTCAGCTGAAGTAACGAAGGGATGACGAGTTTTGAGGAGCCAATTCTTACGGAGCATGGCCTTCAATTGTCTCCTCCAAGTACCCATTTCGTTCCGAGTTGCCCAAATTCCTTAGTAAGTCAGCGCTGAGAACCCAGAACCCTAGAGAGAGAGATAGATGGAGAGATTCTAATGTAATCGGAAAACAAAGGGGAAAAAAGATTGGCTTCAAGAAGAAACCTTTACAAACAATGAAAAAGCAGAGAGAGAGAGGTGGCGAAGACTTGGGCTCACCTCACTGACATTTGTTCCTTTTTTTCTCTTTTTGCTAATTTTTTTTATCAGTGAATTGAAAATTAATTTATTACTATTATCTATCTCAAAAAACTTGTTTAGTATAAGAGCGACTGACTAAAACAAACCAAAGAGAATTGATAAATTATATCAAGTTACCAACCCGTAAGTAAAGATTAATTATATTAATGTCACTTAAGATAATCTTAATAAACAGTCGTTGATGTTGACCATCCATAACAAGAAATTAATAATCCTTGCGTCAAAGCCAAGTAGGGGACGGTTCTCATGAGCTTTTTAACGTTGCTTTGTTTGACTCAGTCACGCCAACGAGATTACTAGAATACGCAAAAGAACGCAGGCAGAAAAATTACCACACGCACTTTGCAACGTGATCAACGATTGTGGTTACGGGTTTGTTCATATTTAACGCAATGAAACACTTGTTCGGAGATACCGAATAAGACTCAGGTAACTCTTTATCCCACTAAAATAAGCTCTTTTCCATAGATATTATTTAATTTGTTAAATGAAGCTATTTACTGACAAGAGATATAGATGCTCCTGAAACCGATATGGATTTTGGGAAAGAGGCACGAAAAGCTCTCGTTGAGATTGTGCAAGGGAAAGCATTGAAAGTGATTGTCTATGAGAAATATAAATATCAACGATTGGTCGCGGATTTATATTGTGCAAAGGATTTTGTTCAAGTAAAATTACAATTACTTTACTTTCTTTCCATCTGATAAAAACTGTTAAAACCAATTTTTTTTGTTTATTTATAGGAAGAAATGCTGAAAGGAGGCTTTGCATGGCATTACATACATCATTACCAGAAAATGACGACGTTCATAATTTTGACAATTAATTAATTGAGAGGTTTTTCAAAGTTTGCCAAGACTAAATAAGAGCAGTCATTAGAATATTCTTTCATTCCCACTTACAACTCCATCGTTATTATTTTTATTACAAATCTTCTAAAAGTGGAAGCTACCTTCACTTCACATGATTAATTGTTGGCATTATAATTGTGCATTTGGTTGTTGGTGTTTGGATTCAGTTTCGTGGCTTTTTTATTTAAAAAAACAGAACTATTTGATTTTAATTTTGGCTAACAATAATTTATATTTTTGATTAATATCAAAATGTTTTATTGAGATGATATTTGAAAAAGAGAGTTTTGATCACATGGTTTTATTTTATGCTTTTTAAAAACATATTCAGTTTTTCAATTTGGGTGTGATTATACTTAGACAAAATTAAATGTTTTATACCATCAATTGTAATTTAATATTGATTTCTGAATATGTAGTTAATGGTCATAGTGGCAGCAGAGTAAATAATTTGCATAAGCTATTAAAGATAAATAAAAAACCTAGAAATACAAAACCATAATTTATAATTGCTACATGAGCTATGCATTGTTGAGCAAATTGATTAGTTTGTCTTTGAAGAAAAAAATTGATTCACTTGTCAAATGGATGATCATAGTTGGTATGCTTTTGATTTTAATTAATTCGGCGAAAAAAATAGTAAAATAGTGTTTGATTGACTGAAGATTTTTCGTACAAGCTCTTTGTTATTCAATAGTAGATTTATTTAAAATAAAAAATATGACATTATATTTACAACTTAACCATATTAGAAACTGTAAATAAACCGTCAAACATTAGCTATGTCACAAAACATATTTGGTTAACAAATCTGTTAAGTACTTTTGAAACAAATCCTAAAATACTTGTTTATTATTTAAATGTAAACTTATATATTCAAATATCTTATCCATAAAAAAAAATCAGTTAAAATCCTATTATATTAATTGAGAAGTAAAAAATTACATTCAATTGCCATTAGAAAAAATTAATTAAACTTAATTAACTAATTTAAATAAATATAATTAATTAAAAATAAAAACACTCACAGATCAAATATTAAAAAATCTAAAAAAAAATTTTCTCTCTCTAATAAATTATGGACGAAATTACTAATTATTATTTTAAAAAAAAAATATATAAACCAATCAGAATTTTAAAAACTAAGATTTTATATCCAAGCATACAATACAATTATTTTTAATAACTAAATTCAAAAATTTTGTTAAGATTTCAAATTATGATTCTCCTATCATGTTTATTTTATTTTATTTACAAATTTTTTGAAATTTTCATTTAATACTTATAATTAATAAAATGCATATTTTTTGCGTATGTTGTGATTTGAATTTTTTAAAACGAAGATATATTACTCAGTGTATGAAAATGTGTGTTTTACTTTCCATATTGGCGGATTGGTAAAACTAAATTTATATAAATGATAAATTAATAATTTTTATTTGCTCACATAATATTACTATTTTATATTTCACAAAATAATGATGCAAATATAACAAATAAACAATATAAACTGGAATAATACGTCAAAAATAAAATACTATAATATTCTAAAATAATTAGTATTCAAATAGACTAATAGATTTATATAACAATTAAAAATAAATATTATCTTAAACAAAATAATTTTTTTAAAAATGAAATAGTAATAATTTTTATTATTATTTTATAAATTTTTTTAAAAATGTTGACTCGTGATTTAAGCACGGGATATATTCTAGTGATTGATTATACCACATTACTAACAATTGACACCGTAGTTATTTTTTTTTCGTTTTCTCAAATCGATAATATCATTGAATACATCAAGTTTAACAAAACAACGACATCTCATTTGTAAATGACATAATATTATTTTAATACCATTGCTTTTTTTTGGTGGTTTTTTTGTTTGTTTATTTGTCCCGATTTAACACCATTAAGTTATGGTAATTTATTTGAATTTTTCAATATACGGTATGTTCAATTTTAAATAACACATATTAGAAGCGGGGCTATTGGGCCTGATGCTCTTTTGTGGCCCAGAATCAGTTTGCTTTTTTTTTTTTTTGTTATTATTATTTTTTAAAAATAGCAATCAACTACTGTCTGAACTCTGACCGTATGTTTCAAAATAAACCTCCGACTAAAATTGGAAACGATAAAACCTTTTTCAATCGTACTTGTGTGCTTCGTTGTCTTGTTCGTCCCCATCTTCCTCAATCGAACATTATTATTAACTTGCCTTTTTAATTTCCAGAGAATAAATCTTCATGGTTTTCGATTTTCTCCACAGTAAGGAATCTGATTGTTGTTAGCTCGAATTTCTCCGCCGGCGACCTTTTCCGATCAAGTTTGATTCTGAGAATTCGCCAATAGGTAAAATAAGCTGCTGAATATGCCACTCACACACTCAAAGCACAAAAACCAAACCCCCATCTATTTATATCACTCGCCAAAATCTATCAAAAGTATATTCAGTCTTTCTCTATTGGTTGGTGGTTGGGTATACAAAGTTTGATTAGTATTATTTTAGTCTCTACTCTTTTACTTTTTCTTCGATTTCCACTTTTCCAATTTGTTTAGTCTGAAAAAGCAAGTAAATTTTTTTATCTTTTGCTTTTAGAGATAGTGGAAGACAAATCTTGAGCACTGTTTTTGGATCCCTTCTTGTGGAAACTCGCTTTCCTGCTTCTGTAGAGAAAACTAATAAACTAAAGTCATTATTTATCATGAATTATGTGAATTCATTTAATGTGTTTACTTGCTACATTGTTTGATTCTGTCTTGTTGTCTCTCTTTCTTGAACTTTCCTTAATGTCTTTTCGTTTGCGTCTGTGTCTCTATGGCGTTAAAATATATGCAGGTGGAGGGAGCAACATTTTCACCACCAGGAATTGGGCTTTTTCTAAACAAGTCATTGTGTTTTGGTTACAAATCCTATGGATACGAGTCAAAGCCGCATAGAATCCTATCGAACTAAGTCTTTTAGTAGGGAGAGCAGTCTGAGCTCTTCTTTAAGCTTATCACGTAGTTTGCCTCACTTGATTGACAATGACGTCGATGGTGAGAGTGTCTCAGAGGCAGGGGATATTGGGGATCGCTCACTTCGTAGAAGGCATAGTGCTGGTAGAAGAACCCGTTTGTCTGCTGATGATTTGATTGAACAAGGGGCCCTTGATACTTCTTGTCAAGAACAAGATGTATTACATGATCTTCGAGCCTTCAACACAGCTTCTTTAGTCAAACATTTGCCTGAGAACATAACAGCATCTCCTTTACCTACCAAGTCTCTCTTGTCCCCTGAGGAAAACAACCTGGTAGGGACAATCTCTAATTTGGTATAGTTACATTAAAACTGTTTAGTATTATTGGTTTCTCAGTTCAGTGTTATGATCTATGATAGCTCGTGGTTTGTACAGGGAAAGGAGGAAGAGTACGTGTTACCAAAGTCCTTGGAATACATATCATGTCTAATTCACTTGGCTGTTTTTGGGATTTTTGGGGTAAATTCCAGTGGCTTTTTTACTCTCGAGATATGCTTATCCTCCATGTTTCTTTCTGGCTCTCTGTTGTGCTTTGTTTTGGTTTTAACCATTGTGAATCCCCTCCTTGTCTCTAAATAAACAGGCCATTACGAGATATCTGCTGCAGAAATTGTTTGGACCAACTGGTGCTCGAGTAACAAGTGATGGGAGCATCTTGTACCTTGATCTTCCCTCCAACATGGTAAATGTCGCAATGCACTCATCTCATCTTTAATTAAAACAAACCTATCTTTCTTAAGATAAATTCTCTAGATGATATCTTTTAGGTAGGTTCATTCTTGATGGGTTGGTTTGGCGTCGTATTCAAAGCAGATATAGCAAGGGTTTCTGAATTTGTGGCGATAGGACTATCGACTGGTTATTTGGGTAGCCTTACAACATTCAGCGGTTGGAACCAGAAAATGCTGGATCTTAGTGCTGATGGTCAATGGGTATATGCCATGCTTGGCTTTCTTTTAGGTAAAAACAAAAAATTCCTTTCTCAAAATCTCCAATCACCTCCTAAGATGGATGTAACATACTTACTTACAGCATAAACAACTTTACAGGATTGTTTCTCACGTCATACTCCATAATTCTGGGGGTGGAAACGGCCAAAGGGTTTAAATGGCTTCTTCATAGAAGAGCTTCTTCTGAGGGGAAAAATTCTTGCCTTAAGGTTAACACCTTCCAGAGCCATATCGTGTCCATGACCCTTATGCTTCTGTTGCTTGTGGCTTTACTCACAGCGAGTTCCATTCTGCTTGTGAAAGAATTTGACAAAGGAACAAGCGAGGCTCAGCTATGGTTAGGTTGCTTAGTTGCAGCCCCTGGTGTCTGGCTCAGATGGTTCTTAGCCAGGCTCAATGGACGTGGACTGGGCAAAGATAGACAACACTTGAGGTGGGTCCCATTTGGCACCCTCATTGCAAATGTAGCTGCAGCTTGCGTTATGGCAGCATTGGCCACTTTAAAGAAATCGGTAATAAACTCTCTCCCTCCCTCTCTATCTCTACCAAACAGATAACAGAAGATAACATTCTTTGTATATATTTTCGGAAACAGGTGNCCAAATAGATAACAGAAGATAACATTTTTTGTATATATTATGGGAAACAGGTGAACACGAGAACATGCAACACAGTTGCTTCGAGCATACAGTTTGGTCTGTTGGGATGTCTGAGCACAGTTTCGACCTTAATGGCTGAGTTCAATGCGATGAGAGAAAGTGATTACCCATGGAGAGCCTATGCGTATGCATCTTTTACCATTGCAGTTTCTTTTGCGATTGGAACTGTTATATACTCAGTCCCTGTCTGGACAGTAGGATTCAGTTAGTTTTATCAAAGTCTTTTGCAGATGATGTGAAGATACATATTTGTAACAATTGGTACAGATGTATGATTAGATCGGTCACAATCAAATTATACCTTGTGCAGAAGTAATAAGAGCAAACTTTTTATACTATAATGATAACTTTTTCTGTTTTACACAAGATATGATGATTCTATATTCCACACTGAGAAGCAGTACTGCTGAAAAGAAAGAAAAAAAAAACACAACCACTAACAAAAACCTGTACATTCCTGCTTCAGACCATTGTCGTTACACTTCTCCCAACTTTCTCTCCATAAAAGAGACAAACAGAGATGTCAAGTCGACGAATTCATCACACAAAAGGAGAACCAGACATACATAAGTCTAAAGGGAACGGCTCATTTCTCTTGTGGGATGTAGCTGTAAGTGGAACAGCTGGTCTCTGTCTTTGTCACCTGCAGAAGAAAGAGAGACAAAATAAAAATGACGTAAGGAAGATGTCTTGTAATCAACCTCTGAAGTCTGTGGTTTCCATCACAAATATAAATAACTACGAACCTCTGAAGTATGAGAGGATCCTGAAGGAAGAAATGGTGTCCAGAGAATAGGGTCTCCAAGAGGATCCAATGTATTGTAGTTGGTGAGCAATGGAGCAGTTAAGAGAGAGGTAAGTGGGTACATGCTTTTCTGCAGAGACAAAGCAGCTGAAGCAGCAGCACCGCCTAAAGGAACTCCATGACTCACAACTGGTTTCTCTATTGCCTTGCCGTGATTCTTTTCCATATTGATGATGTTACGATTTGCATTCTCATCGTTTTCACTAGTGCTGCTTTCTTGGATCTTCAGTACTTTCTCTTCTAGGCTCTTGTAGGCAGGCGACTGAGACAAGATACTTAAAGCAGAAGAGCTTGATGGTGATGATATTTCTTTTTCTTTTCTCTGACTGCCACGAAGGACGCCAAGGTTTGGCACCTTGTATGGTTCTGTTGCCTGGGATGTGTGTTCCAGTGTTTTAAGCTCAGTACCAGCATCTTCCACTTTTGCATCCTCTGATGCTTTTGATGAAGATTCTGGTTGACGGGTTTTGTTGACTCCCCACCATTTTATGTATCCTGTTAGATCGATCTTTCTTTCCAGACAAAAACTACCTAGAAAGTCACCTTCTGTTCCTCGATCATCACCTGCCCCTGTTATTATTAATGATCATGAGTTTTACATGGTCTGATGCAATGCAAGCACACATTTGTTTCAATCACGTCAATGTTGTTAGTAACTCACCGTAATGAATGTTACTGAAGTATTCAGGTCCAGGCATACGACTGGCTGATGCATCCCATCGGCTGGTTGGGAATTGCAAAATAATTGGAAAGACAGCAGAAATGTATATCAGGCATGAATGTTAATTGTGACAAAGAAAGGTTAAAAAGACAAAACGAAAGAGTGCTACATCCAAAACAGTGAAGATAGCTTTTCCATATCCCTATACCTAAGAGTAGCATGTAGACTTTTTAAATGAAATCAACTAGTGATAGTCCACCATGTGTCAATTAAATCAAACAGTGATGATCCATATTGTTTCACTAAAAAACTTTCCGTATAGGCATTCACACAAACATAATCCTTCTTAACACCACAGGTCTCGGACAAAACAAAGAAATGGGAACTTAAGCCAATTGTTTTACCTTTGAAGTCCACGATATTTCGCGATTCCCCTTGAGAAACCGCTGCTTTTTCTGCCAAAGGGATATCTAAAGAGTATTAGCAATAAATGGTTCTTAGAAGAAAAATATATTACTTTTAAGTACATACGCACCTACGTAGAGATGCAAGGTATTCTTCCCTCGAGAGACTTTGCATTTCTTCTAAATCCCTGGTATAATCAGTCACCTACGAGAATGAAATATGTAAATGCATGTAGGTAATTAAAACAATGAAAATTGAGAAGGGTGACCCAGAAACACCTGTAAACATCCTTCTTCCAATTATGCATATATATAGATCATGGAAATTATTAAGAAATCCACATGGTTGAAGAGTATAAACCGCAACTTATAAAGCATACTAGCGTAGCAATAATCTCACCGGAAAATTTATAAGTGTCCCAGGGCCCCAGTATTTCAAGGCAGCAAGGTCATAAGCTCTAGCAGCAGCCTCTTCATCATCATATGCTCCTGTAAAGTAAGAGTTGGATTCTTCAGTCATAGATAATCAAATTTGATATGCAAAAAAAAACATAATCAACACCTATATAAAGCCTTTAGCTAGCTTACCTAGATAAACTGGTGTGGCGATGTTTGCGTCAACCATGAAAGAAAATACAAAGGAAACAGAAAAGATCAGCTTTTGATGCTCCAAACAAGAGAAAACTCATTGCAAATGACGAAAATAATTAAATTAAATCGGATGCGTAGAAAAAGAAAGGAAGAGAAACCTTGTTTTCCTTTCTTGTTCTGGTTTTGGTTCCAGGTACTCTTATCCCAAAGGTGAGCTTCATAACGACCTGTCCATCTATGTCTGTGCTCAACAAATTAAACAAACAAAAACGCATCAACCATCTCCTACTACTAAGATGATACGATTGGAGGAAGCAATTTGATTGATTTCGGATCTACAAGGATCTATCATAAGAACACCAACACCCAACTCATTTCTTCTGATTTATGCCTTTGGAACAATTCATACCTCCACTACAGAATGAGGTCTGGTATTCTTAAAAATCTGATAATGATGTTCAGAACAATTAAACCGATTTCCAGATAACTCATCTCTAACCAAAGGCCATATGCATATCCACTTAATCTAAACACTCAGCAATTCAAAATCAAACCTAAACCGACACAATTCAGATTTGAAGGTAAAATTAGATGATATTAGCGAAAAATGTCAAATCAGTACCTGGTGACTCCGCGGTATATAGAACTCCTTTTACCAGCGGTACACGGCGGCATTTTACTAATACGCTCCTTAGCAGTACAACCTCTCTCTTTCTTCGCCTTCTTAAATCCTCTATACAACAACATCTGATCACTCGCCGCCACTGTCTCCGAGCTCTCTCCTCCTCCTCCTCCTCCTCCTCCTCCGCTACATCCTGCCTCTGTCTTAGGTCCGTGATCTGACGACGACACCGACGCCATGATCGGAGAACCTTTTTTCCCCCAAAACCAAACCCTAGGCGCACTACGGCTAAGCAAAACGGAGCTTGTTACAGTAGAAGCAAAGAGAGAGAGAAATGCGAAAAATTCAACTTTGTTTGACTCTTCCTTTTTCACCGAATACAATGATTTTGATTTTTGTTCTTCTTCTTTGGGCAAATCTAAACAACGGCAAAATAAAATAAAAATTACGGAGGTCAATTTTACCATTACGTCCCGATTTTGTTTACTCCTTTTTTAACGAAGCGAAAGATAACAAGTGCAACGGCTATGAACGGGGACGAGGGTGTTTCGGTCATTTAGCTGAATAGGTTTTTTTAAGCTGACGTGTAATAATTATGTCCACGTGTACGTGATCTGTTTTTTTGGTGTTCCTGATGACTGACATTTTTAATGTGGAGTGTTTCCCAACTCTCACCTCGTTCCAAGGAATATTCTTTGTAATGGTACACTCACATTGTTGTTTTTTTTCGTTTTGTTTATCAATTCTTAGCTTACAGTGTTTTCTGAATTTTTGATTCTTCATATTTGGTACCGTTGTAATGACTTACACATCGAATCATTCCATTTTAAAATTCATAATTCAAATTTTTTTGAAATGATTGGTTGAATTGAATTTAATGTCTTGTTCATTGATCCTATTTGTAATTCAATATGTAACTTTAGCCAAACAATTTTCAATACTACAAAACCCAAAATTATTTCGTTTTCTGAATCGAATATATATTATTAGTAGAGGAGATTACAAGTTTACAAACATCATATATATATAATCAATGGGACAAATATACATACAGTGGAAACTACAACATTAATGTGCCTTCGTGTCTATGAAGTGGACTCGGATCTTCTCCTTTGTTTCTCAGCGATTCTATGTAATAAGAATTAACAACAAAAACATGAAAATGTGAGACACCAAATGCTAAATTGGACGGAGTAATTGCTTTTCGTATTATTGCTCTCTCATCTCACCCAATTTTTGGCGTATTAGAGGTTCGAACTCTGTCCCTGCACTTCTTTCACCAAAGGAGATAATGTCACGATACATTTGGTTCGATGGTTGAATACCAGCATCACTCATCCATTCTAAAACCTGCAAAACATTCAAAAGCCAGGACAACTTTTATCTCTGAACCGCAAGAACTCGCTCGGTATTAATCATTGTTATCAATTATAAACAATTTTGCAGGAGAGAGAGAAATCAGTATTACCTCGATGTATTTCCTCCAGTTTCCAACAGCTAAAACTTGTTCCAATAGTATTGCATAAGTCTTGAGATTGATTTCAACACCAGAGGCTATAATCTTATAGAACAGCTGCGTGTAAAAAACATGGTTTGGTTAAAATTCTTGTTTCAATTCTATAAACAACAACTTGGCAGAAATTAGCAGATAAACTAAAAGTTTGTTGCACCTTCATCATTGCTTCTACTTTACCACTCTTCCCGAGAAGATGCAGCATCTGATTTGTTAACCCGATAGAAAGGGATGGCAGGTACGGATCCATCATTTGGATGAGGTCTATTGCTCTTTTCCATTCCTGCAAGCTGCAATGGTGAAAGCAGAAGGAATGATATGTTGCTCTTTCTGTCTTCCGAGAAGGTTACTGTAATCTTTATTTAAACATACAACAACAACTTACGTGTTACAAGCCGAAAAAATCTCAAAGAAAACCGCGCCAGTGAAGGGGACTTCTTTTTCCTGCATCAAATCCATCAGGACAAAGACATTTGACGGTTGACCTCCCTTATTGAAAGCTCTCATCAAAGCTGAACATGCGATAGAATCTGGTTCTATTCCATTTGCTTCCATTTCCAGGAAGAGATCACAAGCATTTCCCCACTTTTCTGGCGACACAAAACCATCCAAGAGAATTCAGATCCATGGAACACATTTTGTTACAGTTTTTATAAACAGTCTTGCACTCATGGTATATACCTGAAGCATTGTAAGCATGGAGCATTGAAGTGTACGCGATCACATCAGGTTCGCACCCAGCCAATTTCATCTCGTTAAATATGGATTCTGCTTCTGTAACTTGACCCTGGAAATTATCACAAAGAAAGTGACAGTGTCAAACCATACGAAAATCAGAATTCTATCGAATACATGTCTTCTGCTGAACTCAAACTCTAAGCACTTGCCTGTTTGCTGTAAGCACATAGAACAGAAGAGTACACCTCCTTAGTCAATGGAATACTGAGATCTTTCATCTCCTTCAGGTAACTAATTGCTTCAGGGTATTTTGACATCCTACATGAACCACTTATAAGGATAGTGAAAGTAACAGAATCAGCTTTGACTTTCTTCTTTCTCATAGTCTGATACAATGCAATGGCTTTCTCAAGTTCTGCAGCATTTATATAGCTTCCAATGGCTGAGTTATAGGCTGCCGTATTGAGATTGATACCTCTCGACTGTGCTGCGGAAAGTACAGTTTCAACATTCACTTTTTTCTTAGACCTACTACAAGCAGCCAAAAGAGTGCACACTGAAACAACATTTGGCTTAATGCCGTCTTGTTCCATCTGCCGGAAGATTTCCACAGCTTCAGGTAGAAACCCATTAGACCCATAAGCATCAATCAATGCATTGTAGGTAACAACATTAGGCTTTCTCCTTTCCTTCCTCATCATGAGGAATACCTCCTTTGCCTTTCCAGGTTGACGTGATCTTCCATAAGAATTGAGCAAGCTTGTATAAGAGACCACGTCTGGGATAATACCATTCCGCTTTATTTCTTCAAAAACTGAGAGAGCATTATCACTCATTCCATGAACGGCGTAGGCACCCATTAAGGCATTAAAGGAAACAATATTAGGTTTCAGACCTTCTGCAAGCATTGCTTCGAACACGGCCCTGCAGTTTTCTATCTCTCCCGTGACAGAGTATAAATGCATAATGCTCGTAAATGTCACGACATCAGGTCGGCATTCAGATCTCTTTTCCCTCATGGAATTGAATACATCAAGGGCTTGGCTACTTTGACCAAGCTTTGAAAGGCAATATATAATGATGTTAAACGTGGTGGTATCCGGACGAACTTTAGCTCCGTTCATAAGCTCAAAATAAGATAGCGCTTTTGAATACTGACGACCACTCTTGTATGCTGACAACACAATGTTGTGAGTGACCAAATCCGGTCCAACTCCGTTATCTGTCATTTTCATGCATACTTCCAAAGCCTCTCTCCAGTTTCCACTAGAACCACAAGCATTGATCAGATTATTGTAGGTTGAACGACTAGGAGCGATCTGCAAAACCAGAAAAGGATCAAAACCGTATTTAAGCAACACTGACAAGGCAAACTGTGAGGAAAAAAAAGAGTAAAGTTTACACACAGCTGCTCGTAACATGTCATCCATAAGATTCATAGCCCAGCGCCACTGACCAGCTCGACCATGGGCATTGATAAGAGCATCATACGTCTCAGCATCCGGTTTGCAGCTACACACATAGCATAACGTTCCCACTAAACTTATCTCCATAATGTTCCAATAAGAACAATTTCAGATGAAAACAAACCTCCATTTCTGCATTTCAAAGAAGAGACCACGAGCCTGATCAACCCAATTATGTCTAGCATGAAGCCTAATCATCATATTGTATATATCATTCCTTGCAGAGTAGTTCTTCTGAATCTTCATCCACTTGAAGACATTCACACAAAGCTCGATACACCCTCTTCTACTAAGCTCCTGCAATAAGTTACAAAATTCAAACTCCACTAAGCTCAATTTCATCACTGAAAGACCAATCAAAATCGAGACATACCCTGATAAGAACCGGGAAATTCCTCCTAGCAAACCGGCCGACCCAGGAATTGAGAACGCCATCAACTTCTTCCCAACGATTGAGAGCCATAAGCCGGTCCACAACCTCTGATACACTCCAATCTTTCTGAAACCGGTCGTTCTCAACCCGAAGTCGGTAACGTCTCGGAATATCAGCTTTCCTGAACCCGCCGACGCGGACTGAGACCTCATGCTCACCTCGGTCGTAGTTCACAGACACAGATTTCTTCTCCTGGAATGCTTCAGAGGCCTTCGTAGCTCCCGGCTTATCGGCGCGGGAAGATTCCGGCGGAGTGACGAGCTTGAAATTGGTAACGGTAGCCATTAACAGCCAAACGAGGAAGGTAGAGAGAGAGAGAGAGAGAGAGAGAGAGAGAGCTCTTCGGTGGATAAAAGGGATAACATTTACACTCACGGCTACGGACCTTAAAAGCCCATCTACGATGTTTTCGGCCCATTAATATTCATTGATTTTAATACTAAGCTTAATATAGTATCAAACATAAGTTTAATTAGGCTAAAATTAGTCACACCAAAAAAAAAAAATTAGGCAAAAATTAGTAGTAAAATATAGACAAAAGAACGACAAATGATTTTTTAAACGTGTTTGAACAGACTTTTTTAATCCTCATGTAGTCACTGTAAATGCCAATAAAAACAAACGAGAGACAGAATATAATATTAATCTTGGAGATGTTTACCGCACCTTATTTAGTGTTTTCATGGTATCGGGGACAAGTCAACAACGTGGGTCGTATCGTATCATACCATTGACAAGGTACCAAAAGTAGGAGACGCGGAGCCAGTTTGCAACAAAACCAACTCAACAAATAGTTTGGTGCTAGTTCTACTAAAGCACATTTAGTGTTTGTTGTTATCTGATGAATGATGATGTTTATGTTTAAAACAAAATTTGCATAAATCCAAAGTCATTACATACTAATTCACCAATAATAACAGCAAACTAAACTCTGGTTGAAGGGTTTTGGAATCTCCTGAGCTTTCTTGAAACGGAAAGAATTCCCAGGGAAATGTCTCGATGGCGGTCATCCTTGCCACACTGCCTTTATCCAACAAACATGTCTCGATGCTCAGCTAACGAAGACATTTCTCCTTGTTGTCGTGGCGAACAAACAAATAAAAAAAGTCAGACAAGGGAAGAAACAGTCTAGATTTACTACCTAAGCTAAGACATATTTACTACCTCTTTGAGTTGCCTAGCAAGTTCTTCCATTCGTGGTCTCATCTTTTGGTCCAGCACAATCTCTATACCATCGTATATCTGCAATTCAAGTATGAACAGTTCTTCTAACGTCATTCCATCTAGATTTCTTCCATTCATTCTCCTGAGAGTATGGATAAGAGAAAAACAGTTAAGGGTCTAAGAGTTTCAGGAAATGGGAGGATGTGCAAACTGAGTCTTACTCATTCAAAATCCAGAGCCGCTCGAACTCCATCTGCGGGGATTCACACATTCTTCTCTCAAATGCCTCCTGTTTTCTAGAGCTAGGCCAAAGAAAAAAAAGTAAAAATCCCATCTAGGCAACTAGGCAAGAGCTAAATTAGGTACCAATGCAAATCGGTTTTAATACCAAAACCAACAGAGCGAATTAACAAGGCCAAGAGACTACCTGCTACCAGAGGATCTCCCGAAGCCATCTTTGAACTCTGCTGACTTCTTCTGCAAAATTTGTAAGCTGTTTGAGTGAATATCGAAGGAGGAAGAAAGCCTCAAAGATTGATAGTACTGTCTATGATATAAAATCTTAACCTCTTGTAGCAGCTTTACTTTCTCCTGAAATGGCAAAAAACAAGCAGGTTGAGAATTGCAAGATTTTCCAGGTGAGGAGTGCAAAGAAGTAAGTAATTTCTCATCAATCACCTTATGGTTCTTCACAATGAGAAGTGCATCCGTTAACTGGCTTTGAAGTAAGCTAAGCTCGGCATAATTCAGACCATCAAGATCCTTACCGGTCATTCTCCTGTAGAAAAACAAAATCTGAACCACAATGGAAAGGGAAAGAAAGAATCAAAGAAATGGGAAATGGGAGATGTGAAATGAGTTAAACCTGGTCAAAAAGCGTAGTCTACTAAGTTCCCTCCCCATAGAAGACTGGAGAAGCAGCGTGAAAACGATATGTGAGCAAAAAACAGAAAATACATATACAGAGAGATAAAAACTCCATCATAGAACAACAAGGGTATGGTGTGTACATACCGATGCTTCCTGATCTTGTCCGCGTGGTCTTAGTTCAACAAATCTGTAAAGACAGAAGAAGTTGGTTAGATGATCGATCGAAGCTTATGTTCGATGAACCAACCAACAGCTCAGAACCTTAGAGCTAGAGGATTTCGTAGACTTTCTCAAAAACAGTAATAGCTAAACCTAGGAATCGAAACAGGGAATTTATAATTCAGATTGATTTAGCATCTGAGTAATGGCTATAATCTGTAAGTCATAGAACTAATTGAAACCATAGAACCAAGTCGAGTTTACCTGCTGCCGGAGCACTCGCAGAAATTGCAGAGCACACTCATCTTCTTCTCTCGCCCCATATCAATCCTCAGCACACTCATCTTCTTCTCTGGCATGTCCTTCCGGTGACAACGGTTTTGGAATCTCCTAAGCTTTCTTGAAACGGAAAAAAGTCGCAGGGAAATGTCTCGATGGCGGTCATCCTTGCCACTGCCGTTAGCCAACAAACATGTCTCCTGCTTAGCTAACAAAGACATCGTCTCCTTGTTGTTGTGGCGAACAAACGAATAAAAAGTCAGACAAGGGAAGAAACAATCAAGATTTACTACCTAAGACTAAGACATATACATAACATATTTACTACCTCTTTGAGTTGCCTCGCAAGTTCTTCCATTCGTGGTCTCATCGACTGGAACCGCACTCTCTTTAAACCATCGTATATCTGAATTTCAAGTAAGACCACTTCGTGGAGCGTCATTCCATCTAGATTTCTTCCATTCATTCTCCTGAGAGTATGGATAAAAGAAAAAAAGTAAGGGTCAAAGAATTAAAAGAATTAACAGTTTCAGGAAATGGGAGGATATGCAAACTGAGTCTTACTCTTTGAAAATCCAGAGCCGCTCGAACTCCATCTGCGGGGATTCAAACATTCTTCTCTCAAATGCCTTCTGTGTTCTCATCTGCAACAGTAATAGAAGTATTAGTGAATAGCGCAATGTGAGATAAGAAGAGAAGAGTGCAATGTGAGATAAGAAGAGAGAGAGGTGTGTATGTACCTCTGGTATTACATCATCTGGCTTTTGTGGCCTATCTTCAGAGCTGCACAATACGCCCAGGAGAAAACAATTGGTTCAAAGGAGGTCAGAAGCAAAAGACTAAGCAGGCATGACGAAATCAATACTAGAGCTAGGCCAAAGAAAAAAAGTAAAAATCCGATCTAGGCAACTAGGCAAGAGCTAAATTAGGTACCAATACAAATCGGTTTTAATACCAAAACCAACAGAGCGAATTAACAAGGCCAAGAGACTACCTGCTACCAGAGGATGTGTAAGGAACAGAGAGCTCTCTACCGAAGCCATCTTTGACCTTTGCTCCCTTCTTCTGCAAAATTTGTAAGCTGTTTGAGTGAATATCGAAGGAGGAAGAAAGCCTCAAAGATTGATAGTACTGTCTATGATATAAAATCTTAACCTCTTGTTTGCACAGCCTTTCATCTTCTAGCAGCTTTACTTTCTCCTGAAATGGCAAAAACAAGCAGTTTGAGAATTGCAAGATTTTCCAGGTGAAGAGTGCAAAGAAGTAAGTAATTTCTCATTTATCACCTTTTGGTTCTTCACAATGAGAAGTGCATCCCTTAACTGGCTTTCAAGTAAGCGAAGCTCGGCATAACTCAGACCATCAAGATCCTTACCGGTCATTCTCCTGTAGAAAAACAAATCTGAACTAAAATCGAAAGGGAAAGAAAAGAATCAAAGAAGAAGAAATGGGAAATCTGTAATGAGTTAAACCTGGTCAAAAGGCGTAGTCTACTAATTTCCCTCTCCATAGAAGACTGGAGAAGCAGCATGAAAACGATATGTGAGCAAAAAAAAACAGAAAATACATATACAGTAGTACAACAGGGTATGGTGAGTGTACATACCGATGCTTCCTGATCTTGTCCGTTTGGCCTTGGTTCAACAAATCTGTAAAGCCAGAAGAATTTGGTTAGATGATCGATCAAAGCTTATGCTCCACGAACCAACCAACAACAGACTATAACTCAGAACCTTAGAGCTAGAAGATTTCTCAAAATCAGTAATAGCTAAACCAAGGAAACGAAACATGGAATTTATAACTCAAGATTGATTCAGCATCTGAGTAGTGGCTAGAGTCTGTAAAGTCATAGAACTCATTCAAACCCTAGAAACGAGTCGAGTTTACCTGCTTCCGGAGCACTCGCAGAACTTGCAGAGCACTCTCATCTTCTTCTCTCGCCCCATATCCATCCTCAGCAAAGAGAAGAATTCGCAAAAAAAAAGATGACTCGATTAAGGAGATTGAAGAACACGAGCACACAATTTGGGTAATCACTAAACCCTAATAATGTACCTCCCTAAACGACTTCTTTTGAATGTGATTGATTTTCCATTTTCATCACAAAAACAAATTTCTTAAATTAACAAATTTCTTAAATCATCACAAAACTCCCTTCGGTTTGGTTTCGGTTCGATTTCTTCGGTTTACATGAACACACAACTGTGAGTAATTTCACTTGCAATCAAAATCGAGACATACCCTGATAAGAACCGGGAAATTCTTCCTAGCAAACCAACGATTGAGAGAAATAAGACGGTCCACAACTTCCGATACACTCCAATCTTTCTGAAACCGGTCGTTCTCAACCCGAAGTCGGTAACGTCTCGGAATATCAGCTTTCCTGAACCCGCCGACGCGGACCGAGACCTCATGCTCACCTCGGTCGTAATTCACAGACACAGATTTCTTCTCTTGGAATGCGTCAGAGGCCTTTGTAGCTCCCGGCTTATCGGCGCGGGAAGATTCCGGCGGAGTGACGAGCTTGAAATTGGTAACGGTAGCCATTAAAGCAAAACGTTGAAGGTAGAGAGAGAGAGATCTTCGGTGGACAAAAGAGATAACATTACACTCACGACTACGGGCCTTAAAAGCCCATCTACGATGTTTTCGGCCCATTAATATTCACGGCTCCAAGATTTGTGATTTTTGTAGAATTGTTTGGATGTTAATTAATAATGGTAGCCATATTGATCTTGTCTGAATGTCTCTCTCTCTCTCGTTAATCCGAACCAACAACAAATTGACTGATCGGTCCACATAATACCAAGAACACAGGTTCGATCGCTAGAATAAATCGAATTTTGATATCACTTGAATAAAACCATATATATATATATATTTAGCTGTATGTACTTATTTTATTTTATTAATGTATTGTTAAATCAGTGTTTTTAACCAAAAAGATTGGTTAAAAGATTTCTTTTCCCTTTACGAAGTTTTACTCTAGCTTGTTATATAGCTTTTTGACAAACAAAATTTTTTTTAAAAAAAAATTAAAAAATATGTCATATACTAAATAAAATAAAAGCAAAATTTTTGTTTTCTCATTGAGTCAATGTTCTCCTCATATATACTACTAAAAGGATTTGTTTTTTAAATTTAGGGAAGTTTCAGATTTGCTTGGACATCACGAGAAAAACGAAACCCTAAAAATAAATTATTAAAGTAAGACATATCTGATTTAAAAAAAAAAAAAACAGAAATCAGGATAACAAGAAAATACAGAGAGATTAGGGAGGGAAGAGATTTGTGCTTTCTTTTTTTCTTTTTTTTTCCTTCCATATCTCTCTGTAATTTTCACTTTTAAACTTTCTAAAAAAAAATTAAACTTTCTTCAAATTTGAAGAACAACAAGAACCTTTTGATATGATTCGCTTCGTCTTCTCTGATTCCAAGTCAAAGATCCTTTGATTCCATTTCTCCTACTTGCTTTTCTTTCTCGTTTTCCTAGGGTTCTTGTTCCTCCTTTCACAATTTCAAGAAGGTTTTTATCGGTTTAGTTTAATTGATTGGTATTAATGGGAAATTGTTGTGGAACAGCAGGATCATTGATTCTAAATGATAAACAAAAGAAAGGTTTTAAATTGTCAAATCCTTTCTCAAACGATTACGGTAACAACCACGATGGTCTTAAGCTTACCGTGCTGAAAGAACCAACGGGTAACGAGATCAAACATAAATACAAATTGGGTCGTGAGCTAGGTCGAGGAGAGTTTGGTGTCACGTATCTATGTACCGAGATCGAGACCGGTGAGGTTTTCGCATGCAAATCGATCTTAAAGAAGAAGCTGAAAACGTCTATTGATATAGAGGATGTCAAGAGAGAAGTTGAGATCATGAGGCATATGCCTGAACATCCTAATATTGTTGCCTTGAAAGAGACGTATGAGGATGATAAAGCTGTTCATTTGGTTATGGAGCTTTGTGAAGGCGGTGAGCTTTTCGATAGGATTGTGTCTAGAGGGCATTATACGGAGAGAGGTGCAGCTTCGGTTATTACGACAATCATGGAGGTCGTTCAGGTTTGTGTAGGGTTTTGTTGTATGAAAACTTTGTTTGGACATTATTGATCTTTAACATTGCTTGAAAGGCACGTTTTCGATTTTTTGTGTTTATGTGAGGGGGTAATGTGGCCTTATTAAATGTGTGTTGCAGATGTGTCATAAGCATGGAGTAATGCATAGAGACCTAAAACCTGAGAACTTCTTGTTTGCAAACAAGAAGGAATCTGCATCTTTGAAGACTATTGATTTTGGTCTCTCTGTTTTCTTTAAACCAGGTGATGTATTATCATCATTAAGGGATTGAGAAAGGCTGCTTGATTAATTTGCGGTGTTGGAAGCAATCTTTAACCATTAGTGTTTTGTTTGTAGGCGAGAGATTTAACGAAATCGTTGGGAGTCCTTACTACATGGCTCCCGAGGTATTAAGGAGGAGTTATGGACCAGAAATTGACATTTGGAGTGCAGGCGTGATTCTTTATATATTGCTATGTGGTGTTCCACCTTTTTGGGCAGGTTTAGTTTTGTTTTTTTTGTGTTTGTTTTTATAGAATTCTTACAAAGGTAATGACACCTTTTTGCGATCTTGTTTGTTTGCAGAAACCGAACATGGAGTCGCAAAAGCTATTCTTAAATCTGTAGTTGATTTCAGAAGAGACCCCTGGCCCAAAGTTTCTGAAAATGCAAAAGATCTGATAAAGAAGATGCTTCATCCTGATCCAAGGCGTCGTCTTACAGCTCAACAAGTTCTTGGTATCATCTCTGCTTTCAAATGCAATAGTGTATTTTCTTCCTCATTTGTAATCATTGTTAAGATACTCAATCATCTTTTGTTTACAGATCATCCGTGGATACAGAATGGTAAGAATGCTCCAAATGTATCATTGGGTGAAACCGTAAGAGCAAGGCTTCAACAGTTCTCTGTTATGAACAAGCTCAAGAAAAGAGCACTCAGGGTATGTGTACTAATTTTTTTTTATATAGTCTAAATTTGTATTTGGCGGTTGGAAGGAGCTTGAGATTTATTACTTTTCCTTCCATAGGTTATTGCTGAGCATCTATCAGTAGAAGAAACATCTTGCATAAAAGAAAGATTCCAAGTAATGGACACAAGCAATAGAGGAAAAATTACCATCAACGAGCTAGGAATCGGATTGAAGAAACTCGGGATTGTTGTTCCTCAAGATGACATTCAAATATTGATGGACGCGGTAAGCTATCAATTAAGTAGTTACTGAATCAAAGTTTCACATGCAAAAAAATGCATCGACTCTAGCTGTTCTGTTTTAACAGGGAGATGTTGATAAAGATGGTTACTTAGACGTCAATGAATTTGTAGCCATATCGGTACACATCAGGAAGTTAGGCAATGACAAGCACTTAAAGACAGCCTTTACGTTTTTTGATCAAAACAAGAGTGGTTATATCGAAATAGAGGAGTTAAGAGATGCTTTGGCAGATAATGTTGATACTACTAGTGAAGAAGTTGTTGAGGCTATTATCCTTGATGTTGATACCAATAAGGTTAGTAGACACTTCTCTTAAAAAAAAAGTGCATTAAAAGGCTAAAAATTTGAATGTCTTTGAACCGGAAATTTCTACAGGATGGAAAAATAAGTTATGAAGAGTTTGCAACTATGATGAAAACGGGAACAGATTGGAGAAAAGCTTCAAGGCAGTACTCAAGGGACCAATTTAAGTGTCTTAGTATTAAGTTGATGAAAGATGGTTCCTTGCAGTCTAATGGAGATACAAAGTAGAGCTTGGAATCTGCGACAAAGATACTTATCCATCAGTCGCAGAAGATTGGATTGAATCTATATCAAAGGGAAGGTATATATATTTGTTCTTTCTTTTTGGTGTTTTTTTCTTCACTTACAAGTTACAACTTGTTGTTGGTTTCAACGGGTACCAACTAAGCTTTAGGCCTTTATACTGTTGAATGATCGATCATGTGATCAGGAGAAGCCCGTTTGTGTATATTAATTTAATTGTATGTGAGAAAAATGAAGATCATTAATTATTTTTTGTTTCATGTGAATTGTGTTATTTTCATTATTTTTTTATTACTATTTAGCATATTATATGATCTGCTTTCTGATCGAAACAGAACTAATTGTATGTAGATAACATGAAGATCATCACTTATGTTTTGTTTCTAGTGAATTTTCTTCGTTTTTTTTTTGTTTGCTCTAAATTGACGACAATTACGTTGGTTTCGGTTTATTTCCTATACCTTCCATAAAGTTGGCAAAATACATAAGAGAAAATTGTATGTACTTAATAACGGAATAGAAAATTAGAAATAGTAACGGAATAGAACACCTGATGCAATTTAATTTCCAAAAGAATATTATCATAGTCATCTGATCAACTCAATTCCTTGGCACTATGCACATATCCACAACATGCCGTGTGAATGCGATTTAGGGGATGCAATTGTGATTTTGTGATTTGTGGTCATTCCATAATTTCCGTACCAACTAATTTAACAGACACATCTCTTTAGATATAAAAATATTTAAATAGTTGTACACAACACCTCTTCCACAACTCTTATGGGCATTTATCTGTTTTGAAATATATGTCAGAGAAAAGTTTTATTTTAATTTTTGCTATTTGTTATATAGAACAGTTAGTACAAGATGACAAGAACTATGATTTTTTTTTTATATATATCAACCGAACTATGATATGTATGAACCACACTTAAAACCAAATTATTGATGTCTTTCTGATTTTTGTGTTTAAGTAAAAAAATTATGAAATTCGAAATATTATTGCAATATTATGCATAGCCATAGCTAGGCAGCTAAATTTGATGATAATATCTTCTAATCAATTTTTTTTTTTTGGGTTCTATCTAATAAATTCAAAATTTATGTTACTCATGAGCTTTTTCTCTTATTATGTGCACGTACGAACAAGGTTTTTCTATTATTATAACAAAACCGATTAAAGAATTCAACTATACATTTGGACCAGTAAATGATTCTATTTGAAATTCCATATTTAGAATATTCTACGACGATACAGATAAATGCCGTTTTCTGTGCATATCCATATATGCATGGACAGAGTAATTGGATGTATATAGATCCTTATCCAAATGCCAACGCAAATGTGAATTATCATATTACTTTTGGTTGTTGCATAAAAACTTACTTGTGCAACAAAGACTATGACATAACAAATATATAGTGTTATGTATTTTTTTTTTTTTTTGACGATATATAGTGTTATGTATTATTATGGAGGTATTCTTATGTTATAGATTTTCTATTTCTTTATTTTACGTTTCGCACGTGCTGATTATTTTATTTTATTTTATAATATGTAACAACACAATTAATTATACTCGGTGCCGAAATGGCTTCTCTTCATGGCAAAGGCCTATTTCTAAATCAATATATATATGGAGTTTTCACGTCACAATAAAATGCAAAGTTTGATGAATACATGACTAATCAAATTTAAAAGTAAATGTCTTTACTCTTCTTTTTTTTTCTTTTTCTTTTGAAGTATATATCACGGTACTATACAGCTTTTGTGTCACGGTAGATTTCAAATCCAATTTTTAGAAAATGTAACAAATTTGTGCTAAAGATAGAAATTCATCTCGAAATATAGCCATTGTAAATAAATTTAAAACTTAAAACAGTATTGGTTTCCTCGATAATATACAAAACAAAGACTCTACAACTCAAAGGATCGAATTATAATTCCTAAAATTAATTTTAAGACCTTAGAGGTAAATTAAAAAGAGAAAAATACTGCAAAAGAATAATATGTAAATGAAATCCTAACCAACGAAAATTTCAGAAATTCTAAGTATGAACAGGAACCTACAATCAAGGAGAGTTTTAAAACAACTAGGAAAATTTCCCAGTGCTCTCGTCCATACCTTTGTGTCTCTCAAGCAAGCTTCACACATGTGACATGCCCTATATTTATCCGTTTGATGTATTTGTATACTTTTTTTTTTTTATATATACTTCGTTTTTATTCCATCTAATCATATTGAAAGGTCAAATTATATACTATTTTAGTCGATAATTTAATTACCTTTCGTACGTTACGTTAATCTAGTTTTTACTCAGAACGATATGGATGGGCACTAGTCTTTCCCGTTGATTGAGGGAAGTTCGTATTGTAGTTAGTTTAATGAGGACTTTCTTTTTAAAAATAATAAAATCCGTAAGTCAAACTTTTTTGTTTAAGAGAGTTTCGTTTATGTTATAAAATGAAACTGTTTTGTTGGAATATTAAAAGTCCGATTAGAACTTGTTACGAATTTTAAGGGTTCACGTATGATTCTTGCTTTTCTAGAAGAAACACGAAAAGGGGTTTTTTAACTTTTACTGCTCAATCATGTGTGAAACACACTTTGAAATTCTGACCACGTGTTAATATGAAATATCGACCACGGCACAAATTAAAATTAATGTTCAACGGGAGACACATGTGCTTAACTCTCCCTAATTAAGTCTCACTTGCATAGCCTAACTTTGCTTCCCATACGGCTATGCGTGTGGTTCGCTAGTAGTTTGACGTACTTAGAGCATGCAAGAAAATATAATGGCTAATACATCGGATTCTATCAACATTTTGCAGTTAAACATGCTTAAGCGAAAATAATAATAGGATAAGTAGCTTCCTACAAAGTCTTCATGTGCATTGTTTTAAAAAAAATGGGATTGCATGTCTTCGTTTTCTTTGTTTGTCTTCGTTTTTAATGAGAATTCCCCAAATATAATGTAGTTATGTCTTTTGCTACTTTTTTTATTTGTGTGGTGTGAGGTCAGATTCATATCCATGCATTATTAATAAACCGACTTACGTGGGTGATGGGATGAACAAAATAAAAATATGCATTTTAGTATTCAATTACGATCCGACTTGACAAGCAAACAAACAAACAAAAAGTCTAATACGACGTGGCTGTTTTGACAATATAGACGCCAAATTTTATATATTACAATAACGGATAACCAATGAGACGAAGAAGGAAGAAATTGCGGCGGTCACGTGAAGGGAGGGTTAGTTATCGCCATTTTCAACTGAACGAACCTTCACGAACATATAAAGTTCGGTTTTTCTTTACTAAAATTACGCATATCTTCCTAGTACACGAAATTACGACTATCCTAACAAAAAACTGCTTATTTCGTATTATGTGGTACGTATTGTTGTTACATCTCTTGTATATTATTTGGCACGTACGTAAATTTTATAGGAGATTAGCGACAAAGTTGTGTAATCATCATACGGCACAAATACATTATACATGTTTTGAAGATTAAAATAACAACTATATATCTTAATGTTATCATGTTTGATTGTTTTCTTTACTACCCATTATGATACATAATTTCTTGGAATAAAAATCCGAAGAGAGTACTGCTCTTAGTCAATCTAACCAATAATCAATCTAGATAAGACTGTATGAAGAAAAAAGGAGAAAATAAATTCAATCACCTTAAATCATTAAGCGATGTTTCTTGCAGAAAATACGATAAGCATGGTCTCGCTAAGAGACAACGAAATCTTGAAATAAAATTTATTTTAAAACAATGGAGAGAGAGAGAGAGTAAAAATATGAAACTCTGAAGGAAAAAATAAAATAAAATATCGATGCGAAAAGTAATGTTTACGTGACAATCTCAATTTCACTCCATACCTCGAACTCATTCAAGAAACCTAACATTTAACGTTCCGTCTGATTTGCCTATAAATACATGTACATCCACACTTCTCCAATTTAAAAAACAAAGCAACACAAAGACAAGAATCTCAAACATCAAACATTCTTAACCTACCCCAAACAAAACAACACACAATCCTTTCCCCAAAAGAAAAATAAAAAATACCCATTTTCCTTATATACCAACCTCAATGGCCCGTTGTTCCAAAGGTGTTACCGTTTTCATATTATGGGTTCTTTTGATGCTTTCATGGTGTGAAGCTTCAAGAATCAGCGTTAGTCGATATGATCATTCTTACAAAAATAGCTTCATCAAGCGAAGAGATGACATAACGGGCTTGAAAAGCTTTGTAAGAGCTTCTTTGCGAACTCCAACCACCGTTAGTGTTTCTGACTTTGGAGCTAAAGGAGATGGAATAACTGATGACACGCAGGCATATTCATATACACATAAAACACTTTTTAATTAGCATGTAAAACTGTTTTTAGTACTAATTAATGATCCATGTCATGCATTGATTAGGCGTTCGTGAATGCGTGGAAAAAAGCATGTTCTTCAAGTGGAGCTGTTAATCTCTTAGTTACTAAAGAGAATACTTATCTCCTTAAGTCTATTCAGTTAACTGGTCCATGCAAATCTATTCTTACCGTTCAGGTAATTACAAAAAAAAAACTGTTATTTGCTAACTAAAAATGATAATACATGATCATATATGTATGTGGTTATTAAAACTAAGCGTTTGGTGGATGGAACGGCAGATCTTCGGGACGTTATCGGCATCTCAAAAACGATCGGATTACAAAGATATATCCAAATGGATAACGTTTGACAATGTTAACGATCTATCTGTTGAGGGCGGCGCCACTGGGGCTGTGGACGGAAACGGCGAAACGTGGTGGGAAAACTCATGCAAACGGAACAAAGCTAAGGTGTGTGTAATGTTCATCTACATGTAATCCTTAAATATAAATCGAGTTATTAACACTCTTTTGTCATATATGCAGCCATGCACAAAGGCTCCCACGGTACGTTGAAACATATATTGTTTTTTTTCTTTTTCTAAAAAAATAATGTTGATATTTTTATCATAATTGGACATATGTATTTTTTCGTATAAATTGCTTATATGCAGGCTCTTACTTTCTACAACTCGAAGAACTTGAGAGTGAATAATCTGAGGGTGAGAAATGCGCAACAGATTCAGATTTCGATTGAGAAATGCTCCAACGTTCAGGTCTCTAATGTGGTGGTAACTGCACCTGCCGATAGTCCTAACACTGATGGTATCCATATCACAAACACCCAAAACATTAGAGTCTCCAACTCCATCATTGGAACAGGTTATTAGTGTATCAATTGACATCATCTTTTCATTATTTCGTTTGTGATTTTATAAAGAGTTGCTTGCATATCAAGGAAGCTAAATTTAAGGGCTTTATCATGATTTACGGGGATTTATCTAAAACAAGTTACTTAATGGTTGCTTTCTTAATCAGGCGATGATTGCATATCTATTGAAAGTGGATCACAAAATGTTCAAATAAATGACATAACTTGCGGTCCTGGTCACGGAATCAGGTATCAAAGAATTGTTATTTTTTGTATACACTAAAATATCTTTTCTTATAACCATTTGTAAATATTCATATAAAAATTGCAAATCTAATTATTCTTTTTGAAATATGAGCAGCATTGGAAGCTTAGGAGATGACAACTCAAAGGCATTTGTCTCAGGCGTGACAGTGGATGGTGCTAAGCTTTCCGGTACAGACAATGGAGTTAGAATCAAAACTTACCAGGTGAGAGAAGTCACAAACTAGCCCTTCAATTTTAACTAAACTCTCAAATTATGCCCTACTTTTTGTTATTGATTTGAAAATTTAATCTAATCCGATCCATTTCAGGGAGGCTCAGGAACTGCTAGCAACATTGTCTTTCAGAACATCCAGATGGACAATGTGAAGAATCCTATCATAATCGACCAAGAATATTGTGACAAGAGTAAATGCACTTCACAGGTTCACTCTAATCTGACCAAATCTTCCAACATTCATATCATAGTAATAGACATTGTTGGATCTAGCTAATCATTTTTTACACATGTTTTCAGAAATCTGCGGTCCAAGTGAAGAATGTGGTGTACCGAAACATAAGCGGCACAAGCGCATCAGACATGGCAATAACGTTTAATTGCAGCAAAAACTATCCATGCCAAGGGATTGTGCTTGACAAAGTGAACATAAAGGGAGGGAAAGCAACTTGCAGCAATGCCAATGTGGTTGATAAAGGAGCTGTTCTGCCTCAATGCAACTCCACTTAATTAATTAGATCCATTACCCAAACACATACATAGATAATATATATACATAAATACAAATAGATTACAAAGTATACAAAACGTATGATATATATATAGATATACTTGTGGATACATACATGATACATGAACAATGAATTGAATGATATTGTATTCACTATGAATTATAGTATAGCATAGGAGGAATACATAGATATTGTATTACTTGTACCCTAATGAATAAAAGGAATACATTCTTTTAAATGGACCTTATCGTGTTATTAATATATATGACATTACATTAGAATTTGAGGCCCATGAAAGCCCATTAATGTTTTAGAAACCCTAAAAAAAGCTTAGAGTAGCAGCTGGAGCAATATATATATCGTAAATTGCCGCAGCTAGGGCTTTCTCATTCTCATCACTCAAAACAACAAACTCATCGCAGCCTCTCCTTAAAAACTCATCGCAAAAATGGCTGAACGTGGTGGAGAACGTGGCGGCGCTGGTGGAGACCGTGGTGGTTTCGGACGTGGAATCGGAGGAGGTGGCCGTGGAGATCGTGGTGACCGTGGAAGAGGTGGACCAAGAGGCCGTGGTGGTCGACGTGGAGGCCGAGCCACTGAAGAACAGAAATGGGTTCCAGTGACCAAGCTTGGTCGTCTCGTGCAAACCGGAGAGATCAAGAAGCTAGAGCAGATCTACCTTCACTCACTCCCGGTTAAGGAGTACCAGATCATTGATACCCTTGTTGGTCCTTCATTGAAGGATGAAGTGATGAAGATCATGCCTGTTCAGAAACAAACCAGAGCTGGTCAAAGGACTCGATTCAAGGCCTTTGTTGTCGTCGGAGATGGTAATGGTCATGTTGGTTTGGGAGTGAAATGCTCCAAGGAGGTTGCTACGGCTATTAGAGGAGCGATTATTCTCGCTAAGCTCTCTGTTGTCCCAGTTAGGAGAGGTTACTGGGGTAACAAGATCGGGAAGCCACATACGGTTCCTTGTAAGGTGACTGGCAAGTGTGGATCTGTTACAGTGAGGATGGTTCCTGCTCCTCGTGGTGCTGGTATTGTGGCTGCTAGAGTTCCTAAGAAGGTTCTTCAATTCGCTGGAATTGATGATGTTTTCACTTCTTCCAGGGGATCCACCAAGACTCTTGGAAACTTTGTCAAGGTTTGTTTCACTCTTCCTTTAGTTTAGAGTTTGCATTTGATTGGTTTGTGGGGATAGCTTTGGAATTGGAATAAGATTGTGTGATGTTTGTGGGGTAATTGCTTTGAAATCTGAATCAGTTTATGTAAAGTTTGAACCTTTTTTGTCAGCTTATTTAGTTTCATGAGGCCATGTAGTTAGAAATTGATGAAATCTCTATCGGAAAGTTATATAGCTATGTTGATTGAAGTTAAACGATTGATACTTGCGTGACTGTTTATTTGCATCATGTCAAGGCTGACCTATTTGTAATAAGTTCTCTGTATCTGAATGAATATGAGCTGCTGCTGCAGTATTGTCATATAATGTATTTGGTTTTACCTGTTACTGTAAGTAGATGAGTAGATGTATATCAATATCTTGAGTTTGTTGCTTTTGATCATTTGATGTAACTATGATGTGTCATGTTATGGCAGGCTACATTCGACTGTCTTCAGAAGACATACGGATTCCTTACACCAGAGTTCTGGAAAGAGACGAGATTTGTTAAATCCCCATACCAGGAGTACACAGATCTCTTGGCGTCCAAGGCTCTTCCGAGCAACAAAGTGGCGACCGATGTTGAAGACCAAGCCTAGATAAAGCTCTCAGCTATATATGGGTTTTTCGTTGATGAGTTAATTTTGGTTGAACTTTTGGTTAGTATATGTTGCTGGATTGTGCACCCTATGTTTTTCATCTGTTCTGTTTTACATTTGCTCAGTTTTTCATTATGGGATCCACCTCTTATTAATGTTCTAGTTTTGCTTTTTATTATGTTGAGAAAAAAAAAGGTTTGAATCCAGTTTTTGAACTCTAAAATTTCACCCAATTCTCTACCTTACATACAATGTGTAAAACCAATGTGATAAGCTTTGTTGTTTTAACATGTTCCACGAGATATGGTTTAATTAAGAAAACATTCAAAAACAGTTTCTCTGAGTAATACCTTTGAAGTTCACTAATTTTTTCCCAAAAAGTTCTGATTGTGTGGTAGGTATTAAAACCTTTAAAAGTCTTCATTTTTTAATTGGACCTGGCTTCTAGAACAGTGGAAAAGAGAGAGACTTTGAAAAGAGAAGAACTATATATAAAGTTGACGCTTCCTCGAATTGGCGAAATTTCAGCTCATCTTAATCCGCGGAATCTTCTTTCTTTCTCTCCCTTTTCTACAGCCCGATAAACCCTAGAATTGGTTTCAATTTCAATACTTTTGGATCCTAATTAGCACCTTGTCTGAATTGTTGGAAGCTCCTTGTTGTTGAGCTAAAAAGAATGGGGACTCCGGAATTTCCAGATCTGGGGAAACACTGCTCCGTCGATGTTTGCAAGCAGATCGATTTCTTGCCCTTCACCTGCGACCGTTGCCTCCAGGTCCCTTCTCTCTCTCTCTGTTTTGAATCCCCACCACATGCAAAGAATCGTTTTTTTTTCTTATGTTTGTCACGAATTGAATGGTGTATTGCTATTGACTCTTGAGACTTTCTGAATCTACGCGAGAAAAATTGTCCCTTTCCTCTACTATATTACATGCCCACAAGTTTGGTATAGGCTTCAGTTTAATGGAGTTTTTAAATCTTCAACTTATCACTGCAAATCATTTTGGTTGACTATTTGTTAGCTTAATTTTAACGGCATTTGACTTGTTGTGAAGTCAATTAGGTAAGTGGAGTTCTTGATTCAGGAAAACGCATGCAATGATTCTTATATGTTTCCTTGGTTTGGTTGTTTTGTTCATCACCCTGTTTCTACTAGAAAACTGCCATTGAAGATTCAAAGTGTTATTTTATAGCTTCGTTTCTTGCTCTTGTTTTCTTTGAATCTGTTTGTCAAAATGTTTCTTTGGGTTTGAAGGAGAGAAGTCTTACATTGGTTTTTTATTTCTTAAAAGGTGTTTTGTTTGGATCATCGAAGCTATATGAAACATACTTGTCCAAAAGGTGACAGAGAAGATTTAACCGTGGTTATCTGCCCTCTATGTGCTAAAGGAGTCCGGTTAAACCCAAACGAAGACCCGAACATAACTTGGGAGAAACATGTCAATACCGACTGTGATCCTTCCAACTATGAGAAAGCCACAAAGAAGAAGAAATGTCCTGTTCCAAGATGCAAGGAGCAACTAACATTCTCCAACACCATCAAGTGCCGGGATTGCAATATCGATCACTGCTTAAAACACCGTTTTGGACCTGATCACTCTTGCCCTGGACCGAGGAAACTCCCATTCATGGGTTTCTTGAGTAGTAGTAGCAGCAGCAACAGTAGAAAAGAAGCTAAAACAACAAGACCCAACAAAGCTTCTGCATCATCATCTTCAACTTCGAGATGGTCGAATCTCTTATCTTCAGCAGAAGGAGGAATTAGCAGACTCGGTAACGACATAAGCCAAAAGCTACAGTTTTCGAGCAGCAGCAGCAATGATGGTATCATAGAGGTTTGTCCACAGTGCGGTGCAAAATTCTCTTCAGTTACTAGTCTTGTGGAACATGTAGAGAAAACACATGAGAGGAACAAGAAACAGAGTCATGGCAGCAAAGTCACGGTCGATGTTTGCCCCAAATGTAGCAAAGGATTCCGTGATCCAGTGGATCTTGTGAATCATATCGAAAGGGATCACCGAGGTACATCTAAAGCATAAGAACACATCACAGCTCTTGTGAAAAAAAAGTATTCAACATTGTATTTTTCTCTTCGTTTGACTGTGGATTTAAACAACCAAAAAGAAAATAAAGAGACACATTCTTTGAACTTCGTTTTTAAGGTCAAAAGGACTCCTGTTCAGAAGGCCTTGACTGGTAGATTTGTGAATCGCATATAACAAATTTACAGGTATGCATAACAATTTAACCTTTCTTAACGAACCTAGCGTTGACTTGTATCGTTAGCGAGTTCTCCGCGGGAAATTTTTACCCGCTTTTCCGCGGTAAAAAAAGCGACCCCATGTGAACGTCAACGACGTTAATAATAGTGGCAGCTAACTTAACGGTGCATTAAACTTCATGAATTTATTATCATCAGTACCTTTTGTTTATTAAATATAAAACGTGTTCTTGTCGAATGAATTCGATTTTAATTTTTGATAACGAATTTATCTTTAATCTATAATACTTGGCTCACAGTGTTACAAAATAGGGATAATCTTCAAAGTATAATTTATTGAATGTATCAGTATTTAGTATTTTTACACATCATGCCCGCACACAACGTGTGAGTAATTTAAGAACTAATTATAGAATAATTATAAAGATTATTAGCTTTATTTGCACTGTATGAGCTGGCAAAAAAAATTCAATAACTACCCCTGTAATACGTTCTGTAAATCATAGCCGCTGTTATTCGCATCCAACGGCTGAGATTAATAGATTTATTATCTGTAAAGTGTTTTAAGAGAGAATTAACAAAAACAAAAAAGGAATAGCAACGAAACGGCAGAAAGTGGAACCCGCGTCGTGCCGTTGAAACGTATCTGAGGGGAGAAGAGCTCAAAGCTTCGCCGGACGATCCGGTGACTTAATTCTACTCTGAGAGAGAGAGAGAGAGAGACAATCTTCGTTCTCAGAGATTGAGAGTTTCGAGTTTTTCCGATCAATCTTTTTTCAGTCATCGGCTGTCTTGGCTTAATCGTGCTGCTTTGATCTGAGGTAAATTGATGTTTGTTTCTGATCAATCTGGGTATTTTGTCATCTGGGTTTGTTGATCATCAGACTTTATGGGAAAATTCGATTTCGGGGGAGTCTGGGTTATATATGGGTTCCCGTTTTGATCAATTTTTTTTGTTTTTGGAAATTCTTCAGGAGGAAGGGGATTGTGTTTGTGAAAGGAGTGCCTCGGTTTAATCATCGAGCTCTGTTCTCCTTCTTGCCCGAGGAAGCTTTAGGGCTTTTTCGGTGGATCAAGAGGGGAAGGGAGGTTTATCAAAACTTGATTCATCAGGACTTTTGATTGATCGTTTTTTATTGGCGAGAGAATCTGAGAGTAGAGGCAATGAGCTCAGTCTCGGGTGTGATCTCGAGGCAAGTTTTGCCTGTTTGTGGTAGCCTTTGCATTCTTTGCCCTGCCCTCCGTGCAAGGTCTAGACAGCCTGTCAAGAGGTACAAGAAGCTCATTGCTGATATCTTCCCCCGTAATCAGGTTTGTACTTTTTGCCATGTTTTGATTTTCCTTCTCGTTTATAAATTACTGAGATGGTATAACTGATGATTGCTTTGCGTTGACATACATTGCCATTGCTGTTGGAAACACAAAATTATTAAATTAGCCGCTTTCTAGCTGCAGTGACATTTCAAATTTCAATGATGAAATCATGAGTAGTTATGCAATCTGTGTTTCTAAGTTTTGTTTTTAACCTTGCATGCTTTCCCTTTTCTGTGTTAAAGTTCGTCTATCTGCATTTCATTTCGCGTTATGTCATTCTATAGTGAATGAGACATTATATTCTTTGGCACTTAATAGAAAACTGGAGCTTCCCTCTTGGTTGTCTTGGTGGGTTGGTTTATCTTATCACTGCTCACATTTTTGACAGGAGGAGGGCCCAAATGACCGGAAGATAGGAAAACTATGTGAATATGCAGCAAAGAATGCTGTGCGTATGCCAAAGGTATAATTTATCCCTGCCAAGTCTAACAACTTTATTTTTCAAAAACGACTCTTCTGCTGGACTGTAGCAATTCTTTGACATTTGGTTTCACTACATATATTTGAGTCAAATTACTCGTCATAGCAATGTTTTCAGATTGCTGTGTTCCCAAATTCAGTTTTCTGTTGTTGAAATTTACGATTTTACAGATATCAGATTCTCTCGAACAAAGATGTTACAAGGAATTGAGGAATGAGAATTTCCACTCGGCAAAGATAGCCATGTGCATTTACAGAAGGCTTCTGGTCACTTGTAAGGAGCAAATGTGAGGTCATCCTTCTTTTGCTTTCTTTACAAACACTTCAATTTGTTCTCTTATGTCTAAGATACTTTTTGAGATTTACCCAAAACTGTAAACCTTTTATGGAAGCAGGAATATTTTTTCTTAACTTGATTGCTCTTTCTTTGTTCTTTTTTTTGCAGGCCTCTTTTTTCTAGTGGTTTTCTAAGAACGGTGCAAGCTCTTTTGGATCAAAGTCGACAAGATGAAATGCAGATAGTTGGATGTCAGTCTCTTTTCGAATTTGTGAATAATCAGGTCCGCTTCTTACATATTTGATAGAATTCTCTTGTAGCCACACGTTGGGGTGCTATCTGATAGAATGGTCAAGGACATATGAAATAATGATATAGCATGATTGCTACCAATTTTTTCAGAAGGATGGCAGTTCCCTGTTTAACTTAGAAGGCTTTCTCCCAAAGCTGTGCCAATTAGGACTGGAAGGTGGGGATGATGACAGATCGCGGAGCCTGCGTGCAGCAGGACTTCAAGCACTTTCAGCGATGGTAATTCGGTTATGTTTTTATGCTTCTGTAGATACTATTCTTCATTATTGTAAATCTAGAAGTATCTTCTGATGCATTCTGGTCCGTTTATCTATTTCCAGATTTGGCTGATGGGTGAATACTCTCATATCCCCAGCGACTTTGACAATGTAAGTAACTTTCAGGTTATGCACTAGTTTCTTTTGTTATCTTCACAGGCATTCTTTGGTTTTGGGATTTCTATATATTATGATTTGTTATCCTGCATCGAAAGCAATTGATATGTGGTATCTAACAACAGACAAAGTGAAGATTACTCTGTCAGAATTCCTTTCCAAAGTTTCTTGGCCAAAGGTTTAAAATATTATAACAATCTACCAGTCGTGGTTAATTTATATAGAACTGGAAGTTGGATCTTATGGCTAGAATTGTATCTTAGTAGAGTTTTAGGTAGTGGATATTATTACATTCTCTTAACTGATAAATTCGATATTTGCATGGCAGGTTGTCTCAGCAGTCTTGGAAAATTACGGTCACCCGAAAATATCAACGAATGCTAATGATAGTGGCAGAAAATGGGTGGATGAAGTCTTGAAAAACGAAGGTCATGTCGCTTATGCAGATTCCCTCATAACTGTTCCTTCTTGGAGAACAGTTGTGAATGACAAGGGTGAACTAAATGTCAAAATGTAATTTCTTCTTACCTCACTTGTGTCTACGTTTGCCTTTTTGGGTTCTTTTCTTTTATTCAACCTATCGTTTTCTTTTCAGGGAAGATTCCTTGGACCCTAGCTTTTGGTCCAAAGTTTGCCTACGCAACATGGCCAAGCTAGGTGAAGAGGCCACAACCATGAGACGTATACTTGAGTCTTTGTTCCGTTACTTTGACGAGGGCTGTCTATGGTCAACAGAAAATTCGGTTGCATTCCCTGTTTTAAGGGATCTACAGTTTTTGATGGAAATATCTGGTATTTAAGCTCTCGATAGTTTTTATTCATTCCTTCCCACATGATCAGTGCTCTGAAATAGTTCTGCAATTTTGCAGGGCAAAGAACACACTTTCTACTGTCTATGTTGATTAAACACCTTGATCATAAAAGTGTGCTTAAACAGCCAAGCATGCAGCTCAACATTTTAGAGGTTACCTCCTCCCTTGCTGAGAATGCAAAAGTTGAGCACTCAGCAGCAATTGTCAGCGCGATAAGTGATATCATGAGGCACTTGAGAAAATGCATGCATTCTTCTCTAGATGAAGCAAATCTGGGAACTGACGTAGTAAACTGTAACAGAATGGTCAGTGTAGCTGTTGATAAGTGCCTCGTCCAACTAACAAAAAAGGTATATTACTACCTTTCTCAGAGCTAGTTCTTTCTCTTCATATATTCCTCTTAAGAGATGTGAGACTGACTTGTCAAATTCTAAGGTTGGAGACGCTGGCCCAATTCTGGATGCTATGGCTACGATGTTGGAGAATATTTCAGCTGTCACAAACGTAGCAAGAACCACAATTGCTGCTGTTTTTCGCACTGCTCAAATTATAGCCTCTATACCAAATCTGTCATATCAAAACAAGGCAACCTCCCTGTAACATCTACTATTATTTGTTCTCTTGTCGTTGAAATACTAGACCAATGTTAATGAAAATGGCTAAGCTTTTATTACTTTTTTCATTTCAGGCTTTCCCCGAGGCCTTATTCCATCAGTTACTTCAAGCTATGGTCCATCCTGATCATAAAACACGGATTGGCGCACACCGTATATTTTCTGTTGTGCTGGTACCAACCTCAGTATGCCCCCGTCCTTCCTCGACCACTACTGATCTTAAGAAAGGAATGGGTCTTCCTCGTTCACTTTCAAGGACCGCGTCTGTCTTTTCCTCCTCAGCAGCCCTTTTCGAGAAGCTGAAGAATGAGAAATTTTCATCAATGTTAACTTCTGATCAGAGCCAAAAGGAAATGCCTGAGGAAGAATCTGGAAGCAATAGGGGGGAAATCCTTGACAGATTGAAATCTTCATACAGTCAGGCATATAGCAATTGGAATCAACCAGTGACCTCACTCGAAGATAACTCTGTGGATCTTTTAAACTCTGAGCTGGTATATCCTTGCAACCTTTTTTTTTTTCTGAAAAAACTTACTAGAAGAGTAGTACATTTCTTATTGACGATAAATGTGACCCTATAGGCTCTCAACATAAGATTCAGGATAAGACCAAAAGTATATATAGTAAATGAATACAAGTAGCCTCTTGAAACCGCAATAACTTTTGTACCCTACTGTAACTACGGTTCTAATTATATACATGCTTACAGTTCTTAGGTACACGTTNCTACTATTATTTGTTCTCTTGTCGTTGAAATACTAGACCAATGTTAATGAAAATGGCTAAGCTTTTATTACTTTTTTCATTTCAGGCTTTCCCCGAGGCCTTATTCCATCAGTTACTTCAAGCTATGGTCCATCCTGATCATAAAACACGGATTGGCGCACACCGTATATTTTCTGTTGTGCTGGTACCAACCTCAGTATGCCCCCGTCCTTCCTCGACCACTACTGATCTTAAGAAAGGAATGGGTCTTCCTCGTTCACTTTCAAGGACCGCGTCTGTCTTTTCCTCCTCAGCAGCCCTTTTCGAGAAGCTGAAGAATGAGAAATTTTCATCAATGTTAACTTCTGATCAGAGCCAAAAGGAAATGCCTGAGGAAGAATCTGGAAGCAATAGGGGGGAAATCCTTGACAGATTGAAATCTTCATACAGTCAGGCATATAGCAATTGGAATCAACCAGTGACCTCACTCGAAGATAACTCTGTGGATCTTTTAAACTCTGAGCTGGTATATCCTTGCAACCTTTTTTTTTTTCTGAAAAAACTTACTAGAAGAGTAGTACATTTCTTATTGACGATAAATGTGACCCTATAGGCTCTCAACATAAGATTCAGGATAAGACCAAAAGTATATATAGTAAATGAATACAAGTAGCCTCTTGAAACCGCAATAACTTTTGTACCCTACTGTAACTACGGTTCTAATTATATACATGCTTACAGTTCTTAGGTACACGTTGGATCAATCCCCACTCTAATTTTATTTCGTATATGCTCCTCAGGATGCTGTTTATATAAGGCTAAGCAGTCACCAGATAGGTCTTTTGCTTTCATCAATCTGGGCGCAGTCCATATCTCCGGCAAATACACCAGACAATTATGAGGCGATTGCTAACACCTACAGTCTTGTATTGTTGTTCTCTCGTGTTAAGGTAACATATATTTCATATCACAATACTTTTGCCACCTCTGCATCTGAGTGTTTCTTATTGTTTTTTATATATGAGCAGAGCCTCACTAGATCGCCTTATGAATTATTTGCGTACAAAATTTTGTTTGACATGTCACAAAATTCGTATCTTTCAGAACTCAAGTCACGACGCTTTGATTCGAAGTTTCCAAATGGCACTTTCTTTGCGAGATATTTCTTTAATGGAAGGAGGTGAGCTTGCATATGTTTTGATTCCTCCCTGAGTTGAACTTTATCCTTGGTTTTGGTATGGAAATTTTGATGTAGACCCTTATTCCTACTATTCCAGGACCACTTCCTCCATCTCGACGAAGGTCACTCTTTACTCTGGCTGCATCAATGATTCTGTTTTCCTCAAAAGCATTCAATCTTTTTTCTCTGGCGGATTTCACAAAAGTAACACTTCAAGGACCAAGGGTACGTTGATCATTCTGGTGAAAATGTTGCCATGTTGATGTTTTTGTTTCTCTTGGAATCGTTGCACGAAATTACTTCCCCTTGTCTTTTTAACTTCCTCTTCTGCCTGATTCAGCTTGATCCATTCTTGCACTTGGTTGACGATCACAAGTTGAAGGCTGTAAATCCAGATCAGCTCAAAGTTGCTTACGGATGCGAAAAAGATGATTCTTCAGCNTCTGAGTGTTTCTTATTGTTTTTTATATATGAGCAGAGCCTCACTAGATCGCCTTATGAATTATTTGCGTACAAAATTTTGTTTGACATGTCACAAAATTCGTATCTTTCAGAACTCAAGTCACGACGCTTTGATTCGAAGTTTCCAAATGGCACTTTCTTTGCGAGATATTTCTTTAATGGAAGGAGGTGAGCTTGCATATGTTTTGATTCCTCCCTGAGTTGAACTTTATCCTTGGTTTTGGTATGGAAATTTTGATGTAGACCCTTATTCCTACTATTCCAGGACCACTTCCTCCATCTCGACGAAGGTCACTCTTTACTCTGGCTGCATCAATGATTCTGTTTTCCTCAAAAGCATTCAATCTTTTTTCTCTGGCGGATTTCACAAAAGTAACACTTCAAGGACCAAGGGTACGTTGATCATTCTGGTGAAAATGTTGCCATGTTGATGTTTTTGTTTCTCTTGGAATCGTTGCACGAAATTACTTCCCCTTGTCTTTTTAACTTCCTCTTCTGCCTGATTCAGCTTGATCCATTCTTGCACTTGGTTGACGATCACAAGTTGAAGGCTGTAAATCCAGATCAGCTCAAAGTTGCTTACGGATGCGAAAAAGATGATTCTTCAGCTTTAGATACTCTTTCCAATATAGCAGTCTCTACTGAGCATAGCAGAGGAACTCTCGTCTATGAAATTGTCAAAAGCTTAGAAGAAATGTGCAATGTAAGTAATTTCTGTCACAACCTCCCAACCAAATTACTCTACCCGAGCTAGCATTCTATATTCTGGTAAATCAATTGATAATCACAGTAAACTAACCAAAAGTCAACTATATCCAGTCTGAAATGGACAAAATGCGGGAGCAGTTGCTCATTGAATTCATGCCAGATGATGCATGTCCACTTGGAACCCGGTTTTTAGAAGACACCCAGAAAACCTATTCCGGAGACGTTAAACCTCAAAAGGTGGTAACAAGTTATTCTGCTTCCCATAGTTTTCTTAAAACCTCAAGATGGAACATCGTATTGAATTATGTTGTGTCTGTCTCTTCAGGACGCGGCACTCTTCTCTCACGAGGATCAAGAATTTGGAGATGGCTCTGAAACCGTAACGAAGAATAATCCTGTAACAGTTTCGGAAATCCCAGACCTCCTGACCGTCAATCAAATTCTAGAATCTGTAAGCTACATGTTCCTTCTTCTTAGAAATTAGATTGCAAAGTCACAGCAAAAGTAACGTACAATATAAACTATACTTCTTTTGTTTTTCGAAGGTCGTTGAGACAACACGTCAAGTGGGTAGAATTTCCTTCCATACTGCAGCTGATGCTTCATACAAAGAAATGACGCTTCATTGTGAGAATCTATTAATGGGAAAACAGCAGAAGATCTCGAGTCTTTTGAATTCTCAGCTACGACATGAAAGTTCTGTTATTTGCTCTCCACGACAACATGATGAAGAGATCACAACCGCAACTTTTCATCCTATGATCAATTCAACATTTTATACTGAGGTATGTATGCCCTAGCGATAACTTACTGTCTTTAATATTGTGTCTGAATTCAGATAATCTGCTTGCAAACCAATCTTAGCCTCTGGTTTTTATCTTCCACGATATCAAACTTAGCCTCTGGTTTGTATTGATCAATAAATTTGCTTAGGTCGAAGTCCCTTTACTGGCGAAAGAATTCGGCATGAAATCGCCAAGAACCCCAGTGGGAACTATTCAGACACAGTGCTTTGCAGAACTACAAAATAACCCAGAAGCATTTAGATTGCCAGCCTCAAGCCCTTACGACAATTTCCTTAAAGCTGCTGGCTGTTGATCATCGGCAGGATCCAAACCATGTTTGGCTTTGAATTCCAGTCAAAGAACTCAAACAAAACATAACAAAGCTAGGTTTGCTTGGTTTTCAAAGTCTTGAGTTTGCGTTCTTTTAGATTCCTTAGCATTATAAATCGGAATTGTCTCCGTCGTGCTATGCTTAGATCATTCCTCGTAGGTTTTTAATTTGTATCTCCTCTTTTGCATTTTCACTTATTCTTTTATCCAATTTATTTGTTTCGTTTTGGTGTGATGTGTAAAAATTGAAGAAGGCCATCTTGTTTTCACGTGGCCTCGTAATCTGAAGATTCTTTTGATTCTACAACAACAAGATGTACATTGGTTCTTCTATGATCTAATATATAATTTGAGTTATAAGGTATGCAAATCAACCATAAGCGATCAATTCATCATAAAACTCTATATAATACACAGAGGAGAAGCACGCATATATAAGAATGCGTTTTTTTGTATATGAACTGTCACCAAAGGAAACTATATATCATCATTCATTTGCTCATTTGATTTGCTTAACCTCTTGAAGCATTTCAACTACTTTCTTCATCTTTGGCCTTTTTGCAGGTGTGATGTCTGTGCAAAGCAATGCAACTTTCAGAGCTGCAAGCATCTCTCTTCTCCAAGCAAAGGACACGGTGCTAAGCTTGGCATCCAGTATCTGTTCCGGTGTTTCTCCTCTCGCTGAAGCTCCATGGACCCATTTCACCAAATCTACCCCCTCTCCAAACTCTTCCTCGACTGGCGCTCTTGAGGTTAGAATCTCAAGCAACACGACTCCGTAGCTGTAAACATTCCCTGGTGCAGTAACTTGCATTGTGTATGCATACTCTGCGGAATAAAAGAAGGGAAGGTGTTGGATTTTTTTAATGAAACTATTGGTAACAAAAACAAATTAAAGACTTTATACCAGGAGGAATGTAGCCAAAGGAGCCTGCAACTGAGCTAATACTTGCGGTGCCTCGGGAGGGATCCAATAGTTTTGATATTTCAATCTCCCCAAGCAAAGCTTTGTAACCAGAGTCTAGCAAGACATTGCTCGAGGAAACGTCGAGGTGAATGATGGCGACATGGTGGAGAAACGCTAAACCTTCTGCTACTCCAACAGCTATTGACAGTCTCATTGGCCAATCGGGTTTGTACTCTGGTTTCTTGGTGGACTCATGAATCAGCTGAGTTAAGTTACCATTAGGTAAATGCTGATGCAACAAGAGAGCAACATCTTCGTATATAACAAACCCGATCGGTCTAACCAAATGTTCATGGCAAAGTTTGCTGAGTCTTTCGAGCTCTCTGATCATCTTGTTCTGATGATGAGTTATGGCTCTATCCATTGACTTGAGTTTCTTCACCGAAACAATCATCCCTGAAGGCATAACAGCTTTATAAACTGAACTGAATGTTCCTGTGCTGAGTTTATTTGACTCCTTCATAGCTGCTTTCACAACTGCATCAAGATCAATTCCTTGTTTTAGATTCTCAAGGAAGACATTTCCCGCTATAATCGCCGGTTGCTCATCCTCAACGTTTTCTTCAACATCAACGTTTTTAGCCGCTGCTTTCTCTTGTTTCTCCCTCATCATGAAGAGAAGAACAACCACAGTGACTGATACAAAGACAGCAACACCAGAACCAATCACTGCAAGAACAATCCTGTAGGAGACTCTGTGATTGTATCTCAAATGTTCAAGATCTTCAGAGTATCCACAAGAAGAGCTCAATGGCGCTCCACAAAGCTCTTTATTTCCCGAGAAGCTCGAATTTGGAGACTTTTGAAAGGGAACAAAAACTGGCACTGGACCACTCAAGAGGTTGTTTGAGAAATTAACCTCGATCAAACTCATCATACCTTTTAGTAGCTGTGGTATGGATCCTGTGAGCAAATTGTTAGAGACATCCAATGACACGAGCTTGTCGAGCTTTCCTAACTCGAGAGGCAATGATCCATGAAGATGGTTGAAACTTAAGTTGAGTGCTATCTGCAAGTTCCTCATGCGACCAATCTCGGGAGGAATGGTTCCCGTCAAGTAATTTCTACCCAGTTGGAGTTGAAGCAACTTCACACAGTTTCCAATCTCATTAGGTATGTCTCCTCTTATGGAATTTTGATCAAGAAGCAAGTACTGAAGCCTCTGCATGCTGCAGAGTTCCTTTGGGATAGTTCCGTTGAGTCTGTTGTTGCTCAGATCAAGCTTGTTAAGGTTTCCATGTCCAAGAAACGACTTAGGGATTTCCCCAAAGAGACTATTGCCTGAGAGAATCAGTTCTTGAAGATTCATGAGCTGACCAAGCTCTGTTGGAATGGTTCCAGCAAACCCATTTGCTGCCAAATTCAGCAGAGTGAGATTAGTACACTTTGAGAACTCTGCAACAATCTCACCTGAGAGATTGTTATTGTCTGCTTCAAAGTAGGTAAGTCCACTAATGTTTCCAATTGTCCTCGGAATGACTCCCACAAGCTCATTATTCCCAATTCTAATGCTCGAGAGGCCGCTGCAGTTTCCTACTGCTTCAGGGAGTTCACCAGTCAATCTATTCTGTGTCAAAACCAAAACTTTAAGCTTCCCTTTCTCAAAAATCCCCTTTGGGATCTTCCCCTCAAGCTGGTTTGAGTGAAGATTCAACAATTCCAATTCAGAAACCAAACCTAACCCATTTGGTATCTCACCAACCAAATCATTCTCATAAGCTGTAAACACCCTGAGGTTGCTCAGATTCCCTACCCAGTGAGGTATAGAACCATTTAAGCCGTTTCCAGAGACCTGAAACTCCTCTAACCTCTGTAGCACCATAAGCTCATCAGGTATCTCTCCCACAAGCAAGTTATTAGAAATGTTGAATGCTCTAAGGCCTCTAAGCCTACCAAACTCAACAGGAATATCTCCAACGAAACGATTCAGAGACAAATCTAGAAACTCAAGCTTAGACAAGTTGCCAAAAGATGCAGGGATTGGTCCATTGAAGTTGTTACCAGAAAGATCTAGATGCCTCAAGCTTCTAAGATCAGAGATAAGAGTGACATTACCTCTAAGCTGAAGGCCTGAGAGGTTAAGCAATTCAACAAAGGAGTTGTTAGCACCACACTTGATCCCAACCCAAGTACAGTAGTCAGTGCCATTGCTACTCCATCCAGGAACTCCAAGCTCTTTACTAATAGCCAACAATGTGGCTTCATCGTTTAGCTGAGCTTCGCAAAACTCAGAATTTGATAAAAACCCAACAATGAGAAGAATAGACATGCACCAAAATGCCATCTTTTGGAAAAATCAGAGTAAGAAGAAAATGAATCACACACTCGTCTTGTTCTTCTTCTTCTTCTTCCCACAAACTACCATTGAAATTGTGAAACTTTTTTTAAGCCAACGGAAGAAAAAGAATGTGAGAGAAGGAAAAAAACACTCTTTAGGCCATGAAAGCCGGATTAAAGCTCTGGTTTTTCTGAAGTCAAGATAACTGTTTCGGAACAAAAAAAAAAACCAATCTTTAAAATTTCTGAGGAAAGAAAGAAAAGTGCTTTTGAGTGTGAGTGTGGCTTAGAGACAAACAGAGAGAGAGAAAGAGAACAAAACCCATAAATTTAGGGAGAAAAATAGGAAAAATCCATGAAAGAAGAGAGCAAGATCATAGAGAGGAGGAGTAGGGTCTATGAGTATAGTAGTAGTAGAAAGAGAGAAGAAGAAGAGAATGCATTTTTATTTAGTAAATCACGAAATTATGATTGCAGAACCAAACAAACAAAGATCCTCACTTCCAGAGGAGAGAGAGAGAGAGACTCTCACACAAAGCAAACGCACTTGCAAAGGAGGGAATTTGTTTTCCTCTTTTTATTTATTTTTATTTTTATTTTGATGATTTTTTATTAAAAGAAAGTAATTTTTTTTTAAAAAATTCTGAAACAAAAAGTTTTATTTGCATCACGAGACAGTGCAAGTGATGAATGAATGAAAGTTGCATAAATCTTTCTGACACATTTTTTCTGCTTTTCTTTTGAATTTTTTTGTTTTAAAAGATTAATAGAGAAAAACTGTACAGTGTACGTTTTTTGATAATTCTTCCTCTGACGTTATTTCTGTAACATACTGATGATAGTTGATACTGTCACAATGTTCAATACCAAAGTGGTAAAAATCTATTTTTCAAATCTACACTCTTNTTTTTTTTACCTTCTTTCAAAATCTTTTTTTTTTTTTATGTTATTATCTCAAGGTAGATTAAATCCTGATCTTTCCCCTAAGTTTACATCATATCTTTTGGTATAGAAATAGTGAATCAAATAGTAAAAGCTTCAGAATATTTTTTTCTTACTTTTTACTTTACCATAAAGAATTGTAAATTTGTCAATAAGACTTTTACTATTTCAATATAGTAAGACTTTTATGGTAAAGTCTTATTTCAATTTTGTTAAAATAAATAATAATTCAAATAAACTTATAAATTAATGTCATATTATTTAAAATTAATTATTATTTGATATAGTAAGGGTAAAAACGGAATTATATGTTTGTCAAAAAAGCGTAGGTATGAAACTAACAAAATTTATTAGTTTAGGTATTAAATCGCATCTTTTAATTAAATGATGTATTTTTCTTCCAACCAAAAAAGACGAGGTATTAAACGTCCAAATAAAAAATAGATGAGGTATTTTTAAGCTTTTTTCCCTTTACTAAAATCACACTTTCTGAATAGAAACTATTTTCTCTGTTTGTAGGGGAAAATCACTGGGTAGTATTTGTAGCATATATGTTTTGTAATCTAAATTATCGTTAACATCTAAGTTTGACATAGGGAATCTACTTTTGTATGGTGTGTTTTTTTTTGTTGATTACTTAAATAACACGATCGAGGTTTGAAGTTACCAAATTTTGTTGACATTTATGGTCCGTGGATCGGACATACTAATATACTAGTATAAGATTAAAGAATCACACGAGGTGGAAGATTGTTATTATTCGCTCTCAAGGAGACACTACTGTATGTTAATATCAATAGATATGATTAATTTCTCTAGTTTAAGATATAAAATAGTTACTCGTGAAAAAGTTTGTTGTGAGATACTGTACTCAATAGTACACTATGTAATAGACGATTTGTCAAATCTTTAATGTTGGTAGAAGACATGTTTTCTCAAATGTCTGTCCCGAACATCAAGATTAGTATCTTTTGATAATTACATAGTAGTAGTATATTTTTATGAAAATTTTCTCTAAGAACAAAATTAATGTCTTGCATATTAGAAATGAAACATAGCAATTGTACTGGTTTATTTATTGGAGCTGCTTTGTCTTAAGCTTCCGATGCTCCTCAATAAACGACCCAAAACATCGGAAAAATGATGTCGGGAGTATCATATACTTATAGACTATAGTACGTGTTTATCAATGTCTTTGACTATTTAAATTATTAATTGTTCTGGTTTTTATGTTTATTGTTGTTTTATTATTACTAACGAACAACCCAAACAATAAACATTTAGTCTCTTAATAAATTGGGAGAAAAGAAAAAGAAATTAGTATATCATACTATTCCATAATGAATCGTATTTCTTCTATGCTTTTATTCAATAGTATTAAGTTGAAGTATGGTTCTGGATTAACACGTATGGCCATCACACTCAAAGTCAATCTGGAATCCATAAAATCATACTCAATTTGGCAAAAACTAAATTTACAAGCTCTGAGTTATATGTTTCTGTAAGATTAGTGGTCATCAAATTTCAAAAGGATAGGAAGATCAAAGGGAATTTTGCCGATACTTTGCCAAAATGAACAAACAATATATAAATAGAGAGTAATACTGAGATTAAGATGCGGCAAAGAGTTATACTTTATTTTGGAAAAATTAATAAAAGGAGCAAATAAATATGGATTGAGAATAATAGAATGATCAGGAAGGAAGAGTGGGGTTCACTCACGGGATGGGGTAAAAAAAAAAAAGAATGTGGCTCTTACGGTTAGGC
>NC_025689.1:3153297-3176901 GCF_000633955.1 Camelina sativa | reverse complement strand
CCCCCGACCACCACCACTCACCAGCCCCGTCCCATCGTTTTTTTCTTCTTCTTTCTTTCTTTCTTTCTTTCTCGTTTATACCTGATTATAATTAGTAACTTTTATAACATTAGCAAACCCAGTTTTATTCTATATAAAACCAAACTAAATTCGAAACCATGTTCATTTCCAAACCAAATACTCCTTTCTCAAAATTCTTTCTTTTCATGTGAGTTCTCACAAGTCACAACTCATGATACCACTAAGACGTTGAACTTCTGGTTTTGCTACAAAAAAGAAAAAGAAAAAAAAAAAACTAATAAGCTCCTCACTATAATGAATACTATTTTTTCGGTACACATAACTAATGTTCGGTTTATTCTGATTGGACATTCATATTTTTTTTACTAGATGAGAGTGCTAATTATGCATATACATTTGCTTGACTGATTGAATATAGTAGAGGAAACAGTTCAAAGATGAATCATAAGATGAGTAGCAAGAAAAAAAAGAGAAGACATAATGATGGAAGCACCTCGTCGCTTTAAACTCGTGAAGAAGGGGAGATAAAGAATGTACCTTAATTGTTTTTAAAATTTGATAGTTAACCAATGATTACAATGAAAACTAAGTCATAATTAGCTTATGAATGCTTTACAATATCAAACTGACTTTCTGCGTAATCATTTGTGAATATTCATGACTTTTGCTTTCGGAACTCTTAAACGAAGATTATGCCGAGATTTATGCTCTCATCATTACGGATTTGTGGGATGTCGTACCAAAACTATTACTACTCTTATTCATAGTTGTTTAGGCTCACCAACCGGTACCATCTAATTAGTGTTTTGTGGAAAATGTTCAATTTTGTTCCTCATCAGAAGTTCATTTCGAAACCATCCATGATTTTTCTAACCCTTCCTTTTTTTTCATAGTATACGATGTAACTTAATAATTTATTTGTATAACCTTATAATTACTTGCTCAGTATTTTTATTCATAGTATACGATGTAACTTAATAATTTATATGTATAAACCTTATAAATATTGAAAGTACAACATTCTACCATTATTGACATTGATTCTATAAAATTGGAAAAGGCATAGTGGTTTTATTATGCTAAGCTAGTGATGTCGGTATGTTATAAACTTATATCATGGATTCAGATTATGGTGGTTGTATGAGATGAAGACGAAAACGGGAAAAAAATACAAGCATAAGTATTAAGTACTGGTTTAACTCGTATTATGAATAATGAAATCGAATAAGATACACCGAGCAAGCTAGTTTATCTAGGAGTTATATAAGACTATTATATGTAGAAAAATATAAAATATAAAAAAAAAAACTAAGAGGAAATGTCAAAAGGACATGACTCGGCTGTCCATCTTGTAGTGTACCAAATGGGGCATGTGGAAGGTTTTAGGAAAGCTATCCCCACTTTTTGTTGATTATTTTCATCATTTTTATCTTTCCTATTGTTTTTTCAAAAGAAAGTGATTATTTAAAAAAATTTCATAGAAATATGTTTTTGGCAGTAATATTGATTGAGACTTAGCTCTCCCTTTATCGGACACATATCATGACCTTTGTTTGGATCATGGTCTGTCCCTCTTCTTTTAAGCATTCGTAGATGTCACTTTTCAACATTAATTTTCTTGATATTGAAAAAACAACAATTCTATTTTCAAACTAGATTTAATCAAGAGGGCCATGGATCTCCCCGTTTGGGAAAATTAAACCGAAACGGAACGGAGCTCGAAAATTGGGCTTATATTTTCTAGGGTATAAACTCATGGGCCTACTGTAGATTTATTATTACATTGCTTTCATAAATTAGAAGTTTGTATTAAACTAAAAACCTTAAATTAGAAATAGAATGTACGTTACGTACAATCTTTTCTTCTCGTTTGATTATTCCTCCCACGACGATGAAATGGGTCGCTAGATACAGAACCCCAAGCCGGCCGATACATAAGACATAACAAGTTTGGAATGTGCCAAAAAAGTTATACTGTATATATATGTGTAACAGTGTGAGTTTAGATTAGATAATATAACTAACTTCGATCTAAAATTGTTGGTTTTTATATATGCGTATAGTATGTATGCAGGATCTATGGGCACAAGCTAGAGTTGAATTTAGCTGATGAGAATTAAATACTGAGTTGTTGGTTTATTGACAATTAGGAGGGAGAAAATATTTCTTCATATACTTTCTTGTTCTTGGAAGAATTCGTCTACCACATGGATCCCTTGTTGTTGGTTGACGATTATATATATACGGATAAAAAAGATCGTTGACTTATCATCAAATATTCACATGACGGGATCCACATTTTCGTATCCATAAATGTTAGCAAGATGTAGAAGACATGAACATGGGAAGACAGCCGAAAGTTGTTGACTCACAAAAAAAAAGCATATAAAAAGATAAATGAGGATGGAATAAAGCTCTAGCCGGTTAGTGTCACTCCAGATATCTGAAAAAGTTATCATATATAAATTGATATGATCGATCATACAATAAAGATTCATTCGAAATAATTCACTAGAAGAAACCATCTCTGTAATACATTTTTGTACGGCAGAATTACATTAGTAATTGTTTCTAAGATACATTGTACCCAAAAGGACAGAGGAGTACATGTGTATACGTATGTTGTCAAGTTTGTCTAGTATTATTAAATTCAATGAAAGAATCTATCATTACTTTGGAAACATATTTGGTTTTCCAGTAGTATTTGACTCGGAGCGCAAATCACGCCGATGAACCGACACAGAGCATTCGTAATTTCGTATACCTACACATGTAATTAATGATGTAACTAGTTGCTCATTTTTATGCATCCCAAAAGCTAGTTGATTAACATGTATATAACATAATTATCCCCAAAAGAACCGAAAAGTTGTCTATATTTTGCTTGCGATTCAAATTACGTAAGTACAGAAACTCATTGACAATTTGTTATAGTCATATTTAAATTGTGTTCAACAACTCATTTCTTGTATATAGTCATTGACTTTTATCAGAAATTAATATAGCCAAGAAGCCAACATCCGATACTTAGAAGTTCATGCATATTTGGCCAAAGAAAAAAAGAAGTTCATGCATATTGATAGAAAGTTACCTTTTAAATGTACAGTCCAGTCCAGCAAATTCATTTTTATAGACGAGTAGTATGCATAGACTTAATAAATCTACAAGTAATACTATAATCTTTGACTTAGTAATCGATACAAAGTATATTAGCTGAAACAGTTAATAACGTCGGTCACATAAACATTAAAGTTATAAACTAAATGAATGATTAAATAATGGCCGTTTAATTATATGTCAACATTTGACGATAAAGCAAATAGCAAGTGGTTTTTGATGAGTAATATGAACGGACAGTACGGCCACACTACAAACAATGCGGCTAATTTTGTGGGGATATTCTTATTCAACGTGCTAGCTCCTGCTTATCTTTGCTATTATCACCTTCGTATTAATACGTACGGTGCATCGCCGTATATACTATAGCATTAATATAACTTTTCTTCCATCATTAAATCATTTTATATTTTGAATAATTCCAGAAGACGACGTATAATTATTAATACGTAGGTCGGCTATATATAGCTCGTAGGAACCTGTGCATATATCACCCATTGTGTAGTAGTAACCTTTTATAAGTGACAATTGCTAGATTTGTTTAGTCGGGCGTCACTTGGCGTAAAAAGCTCACGATGTCTCTCATTGTCTCTCTTTGCTTGGTCTTCCTTTGTTCGCTTTGCCATGGCTCTCATAGCTTGCCTGCGAAACGGACTCCTCATCTTGATGGTAAGACCCATTCGATTAGTGCCTTAACTATCATGTAGGTCGATGCATGCTATTTGTTTTCTTTTGGTATGAATAAGAATTCTAGAAAGTAAATGATATATATCAGGAAAAAGATAAAACAGTTTCGCTATTTTTGGAATTGTCGTGTTGTAAAATTTATTGGTATTTTAGAGTTTTTAGAAATAAAATTGAAAGAAGAAAAAGGATATATACAGCAATATCTTCAGTCACGATCGACCAAATTATATGGCGTTCAAATAGCCAATGTATTCATCAATAAAACTTAACATTACCGGATTACCATATTTGAACATGGACTGATCGATATGGCAGTGATACTAATAATACAAACCGTTAGAGGTTAGACTATTCTTTCGATAATTTTTTGATTAGATTGTGGTAAAGTATAGTATAATATATTAGTAATATATTATATTATAGTTTTCACATTTGGTAAAATATGAATTTTTGGTTTACTGTACATATTTCTGCAGGGCTTCTCCCAAATGGAAACTTTGAGCAAATTCCTAACAAATCAAACATGAGAAAGAGGCAAGTAATTGGCAAATACTCTCTTCCCCATTGGGAAATCTCCGGCCACGTAGAGTTAGTCTCCGGCGGTCCACAACCCGGCAGTTTCTATTTCGCCGTGCCACGTGGAGTCCATGCAGCTAGGCTAGGAAACTTAGCGTCAATATCTCAATACGTGAAAGTGAAGCGTGGGTTGGTCTATTCTCTAACGTTTGGTGTCACGAGGACTTGTGCTCAAGACGAGAACATCAGAATCTCAGTGCCCGGTCAGACCAATGAGCTTCCGATCCAAACGTTGTTCAGTACCAATGGTGGTGATACATACGCTTGGGCTTTTAAAGCAACGTCTGACTTGGTTAAGGTCACTTTCCATAACCCTGGTGTTCAAGAAGACCCTAGTTGTGGCCCCCTCGTTGACGCTGTTGCCATCAAGGAGATTTTGCCCCTCCGGTATACCAATGGTATAACTTTCAATTCCGGTTCAGTTTTGTTCTCTTTCTCATCTAAACCGGTTTAGTATAGATTTAATTTCTGGTTTGAATTAATCTATATTAAACCGGATTAAACCAAAATCCCACATACACATTTCTTTCATTTTTTTGCATTTTGGTCCTAATCTTTTGAATTGTTTTCTCTTTCACCTCTAACTTGTGTACGTAATCAGGAAACCTTGTGAAAAACGGCGGATTTGAGATCGGTCCACACGTATTCAGCAACTTCTCTACCGGAATCTTAATTCCGGCGAAGATACAAGACCTAATCTCACCGCTTCCGGGATGGATCATCGAATCTCTAAAACCAGTCAAATACATCGATAACCGCCACTTCAAGGTCCCATCAGGTCTCGCCGCAATCGAGATCGTCGCCGGGAGAGAAAGCGCAATCGCTCAGATCATCCGTACCGTAGCCGGTAGAAATTACATCCTTTCGTTCGCGGTTGGGGACGCACACAACGGTTGTCACGGATCGATGATGGTTGAGGCGTTTGCAGGAAAAGCGGCGTTTAAAGTTAAGTTCGATTCAAATGGTAAAGGAGCGTTCAAAGGGGGGCGTTTCGCGTTTCGTGCCGATTCGAACCGCACGAGGCTAACGTTCTACAGTGGGTTTTATCATACCAAGCTTCATGATTTTGGACATCTTTGTGGGCCTGTGCTTGACAATGTTAGGGTTGTCTTGGCCCGTTAAATTAATTTTTATTATAACTACATAAACTATAATAATTACTACATTATTCTCTATTCGTCGAAATTAAGACATTATAAAGTCGGTGTTTCGATTTCAATTACATTTTCTGTATACTTCTGTAAACAAATATTTAAATATAAATATTAATGTTTCCTGATCCAATAAATATTGCATGTTAATAATATTGTTTCCTTTTGTATTTGGCAAACAAAAAATAGCAGTCTCAAAGGAGATTTTAAATCTGTGGTTCAGATAGATTACTTATTAAAAAGACGTAAACGTGACCAAAATAAAAATTAGCTTCAAGTTATTTAAAAAACCACGAATAAAGTCAAATCAAAAGCTTATATTTTCTTAGGACGTAAATTAAGTTGATTTGAAGAGCAAATCATGGCGATGATTAATGATTAATCAGCGGAGACCATATGTGGACTGCATTTCATGTCTCTCGTGTGTACACACACACACACATGCGCATTTAATCGTAAATCTCATTTGACTGTTTTCTTTGTTTTAAACGTTAACTTCTTAATATAATATGTTCAACAGCACACACCATATTATTACGTCGGTTGCAGATAAAGAACCAAAAAGATAGTTATGTTTCTATTACGTTAATATATTACAATGTGTATACAGTAATTACAAACTTAGATGAACATAAACATTTACCTAGATTTCGAAATTTTCAATTTGTGGTCAGCGTATGTCCATGATGGTGCATCTTCTAAATCGGATCCAGCGGCAGTTAACAACAATATGAAATCCACTAGCTAGACTTTCTTATTTATGACATCGATATCGCTCGTGATGAGTTACCAATCAAATCGTCTCTCTGTTACAGAAAACTCGTGTTTGGAAGCTTCGTCACATTTTTTTCAGCGTCACATCTGTTATGTCTTAATAACCTCATTTAAAAAAAAAATAATCAACCACATCTGATAATCTCACTGCACACACTAAATACAATTGATTTCTGTTAAGTACTAATTAGTAATATATTTCGATATTTTATAATCGACAGACAATGAGTCATACATTGCGGCTCGTAAGGTGCGGTCTTCAACGTGGTTCGAGTTTCCCTTTGTATACGTCTACAACAACCTTCTTTACATAAACAACATTTTATTGTATATTTCCAAAAATGTACATGCTGCTGCTTCCTCTTCGTTTCTTATGTTATTTATAAAATCTCATGTGATAAGTATGACCCCTATATATATAGCCCACATGACCCTCATTGAAATAGGCGAACTAATTAATAAGTCTTTAAAATGTCCATCTATCACTCTCTTTGCTTTCTCCTCCTCCTCTCTCTCTGCCATGGCTCTTCCAGCCTCCGACCACAACCACGACCACGTAGAATTCCTCATCTAGACGGTAAGACAATCAAATGAAGTTGTCATATTAATTTTTACATATCAGTTAATCCCATACTTATTACATTTGTGGTTTCCATGCATATATCTATAGGGCTTCTCCCAAATGGAAACTTCGAGCAAACTCCTCTCAAATCACACATGAAGGGTCGACAAATAATCGGCGCTAACTCTCTCCCTCATTGGCAAATCGCCGGCCACGTGGAGCTAGTCTCCGGCGGACCTCAGCCGGGAGGATTCTATTTTCCAGTCCCACGTGGAGTTCACGCGGTTAGACTAGGAAACTTAGGCACCATCTCTCAGGACGTGAAAGTGAAGCGTGGCTTAGTCTACTCTCTAACGTTTGGAGTCACTAGAACTTGCGCTCAGGACGAAAATATCAAAGTCTCTGTGCCTGGTCAGGCCAATGAGCTTCCGATCCAGACCGTCTTTAGCTCAGATGGTGGAGACACTTACGCTTGGGCGTTCAAGGCAATGTCCGATGTGGTTAAGGTCACTTTCCATAACCCTGGTGTTCAAGAAGACCACACNGTGGTTTCCATGCATATATCTGTAGGGCTTCTCCCAAATGGAAACTTCGAGCAAATCCCTCTCAAATCACACATGAAGGGTCGACAAATAATCGGCGCCAACTCTCTCCCTCACTGGCAAATCGCCGGCCACGTGGAGCTAGTCTCCGGCGGACCTCAGCCGGGAGGATTTTATTTTCCAGTCCCACGTGGAGTCCACGCGGTTAGACTAGGAAACTTAGGAACCATCTCTCAGGACGTGAAAGTGAAGAGTGGCTTAGTCTACTCTCTAACGTTCGGAGCAACTAGAACTTGCGCTCAGGACGAGAATATCAAAGTCTCTGTGCCTGGTCAGGCCAATGAGCTTCCGATCCAGACCGTCTTTAGCTCAGATGGTGGAGACACTTACGCTTGGGCTTTCATGGCAATGTCCGATGTGGTTAAGGTCAGTTTCCATAACCCTGGTGTTCAAGAAGACCACACCTGTGGACCTCTCTTAGATGTTGTCGCTATCAAGGAGATTCTTCCTCTCCGGTATACCAGAGGTAAATCAATTCACCGGTACATATATATCCGGTTTACTTTATATTTTTTGTTGCATGGATGATCTTTATAATTTAGCTTTGTGATTAATTCAGCCTGTAACTTTGTTTTTGCCATCTTAGGTAACTTGGTGAAAAATGGAGGTTTCGAGATTGGTCCACATGTTTTCGCTAATTTCTCAACCGGAATCTTGATCCCCGCAAGAATCCAAGATTTGATCTCCCCGCTTCCAGGATGGATCGTTGAGTCCCTCAAACCGGTGAAATACATCGACAGGCGTCATTTTAAGGTTCCTTATGGACAAGCAGCCGTTGAGCTCGTTGCCGGAAGAGAAAGTGCAATCGCTCAGATCATCCGTACCGTCGTTGGCAAAGCATACATCCTCTCATACGCGGTGGGAGATGCGCAAAACGGCTGTCACGGGTCGATGATGGTGGAAGCGTTCGTGGGAAGAGAGCCGTTTAAGCTTTCTTTTATGTCGGAAGGTAAAGGAGAGTTCAAAACAGGGCATTTCAGGTTTGTTGCCGATTCGAACCGAACGAGGCTAACATTTTATAGTGCGTTTTATCATACTAAGCTTCATGATTTTGGCCATCTTTGTGGGCCTGTTCTTGATAGCGTTGTTGTTCTTCCCGCCCATTAACAATGTGTCGGTCTTAATTCTTACTAGTCTGAATATTTATATTATTATTACAATAAGAAGAAACACGATATTTCTATTCGTAAGGAATTTGTGGTTGCACGTTACATTTTCTTATTGTTGTTAGTCTTGTAACTCATACCAGTGATGCAGAAATTATATCTAATATTATATGTATGGAAACTCTGTGGAAGTTGTTAAATGAAATTATAAATGAAGGATGATAGAGATTTTGACCTTAGCAGAGATATAAAAAACATACAAGTTAATTGTTTTTAACAAAGACCATTAAACATAACATGGTCAACTTATATTAATAAGAAGACTTATTCGATGGTCTCTTTACTCTTTTATGGAATATATTCATTAATACAAAAATGACTTAAGCTTGTTTGTGCTACGCTGTTGGATTCGAATGACGTGGCTAAACCTAGACCGTCTATAATATTCAGACGTAGACATGAGCACAGTAGATAAAATTCCTCTATTCCTCTGTATTTTTTTCTCTGAGTCTCTGAGCAGAGAAGAAAAAAACAGACGCCGGAAAAAGCGAGATAGATAGAGAGAGCGAAGACGAAAAACATATCAATCCTAATCGAAAACGAAGATGGCCGTCGAGAAATCGAACACGAGGGTGCAAGGTGTTGAGATACTGAAGCCACGTACGGACAATAGAGACTACCGGATGATTGTCCTCAAGAACTTGCTCCAGGTCCTGTTGATCAGCGATCCCGATACGGATAAGGTTCGAGATCGCTAACGGTTTAAATTAAGATATCTATTTATTTAAGTTTTTGGAATTTGTTTACTGATTCGATTGAGTTTGATTCTTTTCTTCAAGTGTGCTGCTTCAATGAGCGTTAGTGTTGGATCTTTCTCTGACCCACAAGGATTAGAAGGGCTAGCTCACTTCTTAGGTACGTTGAATTTTTGAAAGTTTTGTTACTTTGGAATGTTACTGGATTTTTGGGATGTGTTACCATCTTAATTCGTGTGTGTGCCCTTATAGTTATTTGCCATGGAATGATTCAATCATTGTGCTGTTTCAGTGGTTAAATCTAGTTTCAATATGTTTGTATTGGTTTTTTTGGTTGTTAGAGCATATGCTATTTTATGCAAGTGAGAAGTATCCGGAGGAAGATAGTTACTCCAAGTACATCACAGAGGTAGTATTTATATATATCCATACAATTTTCCGGGATTTGAACTCAAACATACTCGAATTTGTTCTTAATTTCACTCGATATAATAAATATGGAATTTTCTTGGTGTAGCATGGAGGTAGCACAAATGCGTATACAGCCTCTGAAGAGACAAACTACCATTTCGATGTTAATGCTGACTGTTTCGTTGAGGCTTTGGATAGGTACAGTTTGGTGTTTTTTAATACTCTTGCTAGCTAATCTTCTTTAATCTTTTACCTCTGTAAGGTTCTTATATGGCTGTTTTAAATCAGATTTGCTCAGTTCTTTATCAAACCACTAATGTCTGCTGATGCCACCATGAGAGAGATTAAGGCTGTTGACTCAGGTTTGCTCGCTTTTATTCTCTTTACGTTTATCTTGCTGCTGTTTGTGAACTAAACAGGTTATTAACGAGTTTTCTTTATCCAGAGAATCAGAAAAACTTGCTCTCTGATGGTTGGCGAATGCGACAGGTATAGCTCTAGTCTAAAGAACAATTATCAGAGTTGGTTGTATGTATATGACTCAGTTTTTTTATTTTCATTTTCTTGGTAACAGTTACAGAAGCATCTTAGCAAAGAAGACCATCCGTATCACAAGTTTAGCACAGGTCTATGTTATAATTTTCTTACAGTTATTGCTGCTGACTGCCATTCATGGAATGAGATTTATTCTGATTAAAATGAATAGTCAGTTGTGATTCCAGTATTTTTCTCATGCTAAACAAGTGTGGTTTGTGCTTAGGGAACATGGATACACTTCATGTACGACCCCAAGCGAAAGGAGTGGATACAAGGAGTGAGCTTATTAAATTCTATGAGGAACATTATTCTGCCAACATCATGCATCTGGTTGTATATGGGAAGGGTATGTTTTGGTGCTAACGCGAAACTCAAATTTGCTTTTATAAGGAGATAAAAATGTTTAAATAGGTAACACCTGTGCTAATGGTTTTCTCTGAATGTTTTCAGAAAGCCTTGATAAAATTCAAGATCTTGTGGAAGGGATGATCCAGGAAATCCAAAACACGAACCAAGTCGTCCCTAGATTTCCTGGGCAGCCATGTACTGATGACCATTTGCAGGTTGTTTTTTCCTTAAATTTCAAAATATATTTTGACATGAAAATGTATCATGCTAGAATGTTTATGAGGTGGTATTTTTGGTGCTGTTGTATTATTTTGGTTTTAGATTCTCGTGAAGGCTGTTCCTATAAAGCAAGGACACAAGCTAGGTGTTTCATGGCCTGTAACGCCTAGCATTCACCATTATGAAGAAGGACCAAGCCAGTACCTTGGCCATCTTATTGGCCATGAGGGAGAAGGGAGTTTGTTTCATGCCCTAAAAACCTTGGGTAGGTTTTCTATGGGGCACACATCAAGTTCAATCTTCAATCTCCTTCTCTTATTACTTGAAATGGGACAATACTCTTTTGAGGTTCCCTAAAAGATGATTTAGAAATTTTCTGAAGAAAATTTTGAAGTTTTAGTTGTCGATGGTATTGATAAAAAATATTTTTTTTTTTCTGGTATCTCGAAATGGAGTATAGCCTAGAGTTCCCCAACTAATATTTAAATAGAGTAGCGTGGGAGGAGTTTATAGAATCTTATAAAGAAAGTGGGCGTATATGTCTTCTAGAGAGTTACATTTCTAGTCACGTGAACAAACTTCTTAGATGGGACAGGTTGCTGCTGGTATTCCGGTAAGAAACATGCTAAATTACTCCATCTGATAGTCTGGCTTATTTCTTCTTATTGCTTGCAGGTTGGGCGACGGGACTGTCTGCTGGTGAAGGAGAGTGGACTCTAGATTATTCTTTCTTCAAGGTTTCGATTGATCTTACTGATGCTGGCCATGGTGGGTTTTTCTATTCTATTTTTTTCATTCTAGGAAGTTCACAACAGTCTTTCTTCTTTCTTTTGTTGAATAGAGAGTATGGGTGTGTTTGGTGTTTTGTAACTACTTGATAAATTCCTCGGTTTTCTCCTTGGTGGGTTTACAGAGCATATGCAAGAGATTTTGGGGTTGCTGTTCAAATACATTCAGCTATTACAACAGACCGGTGTTTGCCAGTGGATTTTTGATGAGGTATGGATATATTAACTTGTTAAGCCACATTCTAGTTTATTGCTACTAATAGGTTAAGATTGTAATTTTCCATTTTTGTTCCTGTTTTTTTTACCATTTGACTTTTAATATTTGCTAATACATCGTTTATTGCTATTGAAGCTCTCAGCTATTTGTGAGACGAAATTTCATTATCAAGACAAAACACCACCAATGTCCTATATAGTGGATATTGCATCAAACATGCAGGTTATAATTTTAGCTCTTTTGATTTTGTGTAAGCTTGATTTCTTATACATGCTTACCTCTGCTACCATGTCATCAATCGCTTCTTCAATAAATTGTGCATATGAAGTTATGTAATGTGGCAAAAATTTTGTAATTTTTGTCTTAAAGAACCTAAGCTCATGGCTAAGAAATAACCGTTCTTTTAAAATATTCTGTATCCTTTGCAATTACTTGTCAGATATATCCTGCCAAGGATTGGCTGGTTGGATCATCATTGCCTACTAAATTCAATCCAGCTACTGTACAAAAGGTTGTCGATGAGCTTTCTCCTAGTAATGTTCGGTAAGTCTGTGGTCTTTAAGATTTTTACTTTGCATACATTAAATTATTATGGGTAGCTAGCTATAGTACAATAAACATGTGATGAAATCATGGGTTTTCGCCTAAGCTAATTTTACATTTGTTCCATTTATTCTGAAAATAATTGAGGATGGCATGAAGGCTTTTATTGCTATTGATATATGATGGCTAGTTTATGTACTGTTCCCACCATTAGCTTTGCTGCAGGTTACTTGACCAATTTCGTCATGTTATTAGAGTTTACTTGTTAAAGCACAACACAGAGGAGTTGTTTCCAAAAAATCTTGCTTTGTTATTGCTTTTGTAGAATTTTATGGGAATCACAGAAATTTGAAGGACAAACTGACAAGGCTGAGCCATGGTATAACACTGCCTATTCTCTTGAGAAGATAACTAGCTCCACCATTCAGGTTCACTTTTTGATATGTTGTACTAGCTTGAAACGTTTCATTAATTTTCTAAGCAACTACTACCTCCACTTCAAGTTTGTTGAACAATTTTTTTCCTTAATATCTTTTTGGATTTTGTGTTAAATAATTACAGGAATGGGTTCTGTCTGCCCCTGATGTAAATCTTCATTTACCAGCGCCTAATGTCTTTATTCCTACGGATTTTTCATTAAAGGATGCGAAAGAGAAGGTTCGATTTCACCACATAAACTAGATTATTTTAAATTTGTAATGCATGAAGCGGTCATCTTATGTGATCAAGTTCTGGAGCAGGAAACCATTCCAGTTCTGTTGAGAAAGTCACCATTCTCAAGATTGTGGTACAAGCCAGATACAATGTTCTCGAAACCAAAGGCATATGTTAAGATGGATTTCAACTGCCCACTTGCAGTCAGCTCTCCTGATGCAGCAGTTCTTACTGATATTTTTACACGGTTGTTGATGGACTATTTGAATGAATACGGTAAGATTTGGTAGGTACATCTCTCATTATTTTCCTTTCAACTGGGGATTTTTCTCTAGGCTTTAGTTCAAAGAACTCTGTGCCAATTAAGTGGAACCAAGCTTCTGAAATCGGTAAATATGTCCAATAAGCACCAAAACTTGTCTCATGCAAAATATTTCCATATTACATGCTGTTGGTTGAGCATTCTTGTAGCTTTTGACAATGTCATTTACTACATTCGAGTTTTCTGCTCTGTTTTGCATCTTGGCCGTATGTCTTGAAGACAAACGAATAATAGTATAAATAAGTAAAATAAAATGACTGAGTACAAAGCTTCTATTTTGATAAAGCCTCCCATTATTCTTTACTTTTTTTTCATGTTGTAGCTTATTATGCACAAGTTGCTGGTCTTTACTATGGAGTGAGCCTTTCGGACAATGGTTTCGAGGTGAGTTTGATATTTACCACATGTTATACTGAATTCTTTTTCTCTTCTGTTTTCTGAATACCTTTATTTGTTCCCAGTTGACCCTTCTTGGTTATAATCACAAATTGAGGATATTATTGGAAACTGTTGTTGCAAAGATAGCAAATTTTGAAGTAAAACCTGACCGATTTGCTGTTATCAAGGTAACCATGTCAGACTTCGTCCCTTTTTATAACTTCACTTAATAGTTGAACGTCGGTCTGCTGTACCAGAATGATTGAATCTGTGTTATTCTGTTTCCGTATCCATTACTAGGAAACTGTCACAAAGGAGTATCAAAATTACAAATTTCGACAGCCATATCACCAAGCAATGTATTACTGCTCACTGATATTACAAGATCAAACCTGGCCTTGGACAGAGGAACTGGATGTCCTCTCTCATATGGAAGCTGAAGACGTAGCTAAGTTTGTTCCAATGTTGTTATCAAGGACATTTATTGAGTGTTATATAGCAGGTATCAACATTTTGCTGGGACGTTTTCTGTTTTTGTCCGTCTTTGGTGTTCGTATACTCATATACTTCATTTCAGGTAATGTGGAGAATAAGGAAGCTGAGTCAATGGTCAATCATATTGAAGATGTTCTTTTTAATGAACCAAAACCGATTTGCCGACCTTTGTTCCCATCCCAGCACCTCACTAACAGGGTTGTCAAGCTCGAAAAAGGAATGAAGTATTTCTACCACCAAGATGGCTCAAACCCCAGTGATGAAAATTCTGCGCTAGTGCACTATATTCAGGTAATTCCTTGTTCAGATTTAGAAGGCAGCTTTGAAATCTTTTCTTAGTATTTACCGTTCTTTGGAGTTTGTTCGTGTAGATCTCGCTATTATCTTAAAACATATTTCCAGAGATCTCATATTGTTTTGGCTAACTGTAACTTTGGTTGCCACAAACAGGTTCATAGAGATGACTTCGCCATGAATATTAAACTTCAGCTATTTGGTCTTGTTGCAAAGCAAGCCACCTTTCATCAACTTAGAACAGTCGAGCAACTTGGTTATATCACTGCACTTGCTCAGAGGTACACTGAAATTTTCCTTGTGTTTCCTAATATAATCCCCTGAATTCTGTTTAATCGCGTTTTTTTTATAACTTAGGAACGATTCTGGCATCTACGGTGTACAGTTCATTATCCAGTCCTCAGTTAAGGTACCAAACCATTCAGCCATCTCTGTCATATTTTCTAATTAAGGCTCATCTCCTTAAATTTCTAGAGGGTTTAAATCTTTAATAGGGTCCTGGACATATTGATTCGAGGGTGGAGTCATTACTGAAGAACTTTGAGAGTAAACTTTACGAGATGAGTGATGAGGATTTCAAGGTAAGATTGGTCAACTAGTTAGTGATATTTCTCAGTCAATCTAGCTATGCAATATGATTACTCAACCAGAGCTATTAACTGATATGAATTACTCTTTCTCTAGAGCAATGTAACAGCTCTAATAGACATGAAGCTTGAAAAACACAAGAACTTGAAGGAGGAATCCCGGTTTTACTGGCGAGAGATTCAAAGTGGAACACTCAAATTTAACCGTAAAGAGGCAGAGGTACAGGAAACTGCTTCCTTTTCCTTCTATATTTTCTCTGAAACTAAGGAAAACGCCTCTAGGATCAGCACCTGGTTGATTCATGAATCATGCGTATATATACTTCTTCGAATAGTTCTTTCACTTCTGTAATTAAGTTCGAGTTGGTATGAATGTTTTTGAGAGCGACTGATAGATGAGAGAGTGGGGTTATTTTGTGGGCAGGTCGCTGCGCTGAAGCAGCTTCAGAAGCAAGAGTTGATAGATTTCTTCGATGAATACATAAAGGTTGGAGCAGAAAAGAAGAAATCGCTGAGCATAAGAGTATACGGGAGCCAGCATTTGAAGGAAATGGCAAGTGACAAAAACGAAGTCCCATCACCATGTGTTGAAATCGAAGACATTGTTGGCTTCAGAAAGTCTCAACCTCTTCATGGGTCGTTCAGGGGATGCGGACAACCCAAACTGTGAGAGGGCTGACGAAACTCATTTCTTTATACAAAGACAAAGATGAAAACGATATTGTTTTCCTTTTATCCTTTTCCTGGTTGTAATACTAATATCTAGGCGAATCTTAAATTGTTAAAAACAGAGTTTCAATAATCTAGAGAATGATCAAAAAGTGGAGAAAAATATTGATTCCTGGCTTAGTCTTGTAGACTATATAGCATTTGGGACAAAATAGCAAGAAACTGACTGAGATGGGATGATGCATAGGGGCTGACTATACAAAGCCACTCTTGTTTCGTCAAATAAATTCCGTAAATAAACCCGAAGGGGCTCTTAAGCTGATTACGTTACTCTCCAAATTCACTACAATTGTCTCTTTTGATAAATCTCTCAAATAATACAATACAAATTATGGCAATGTAAGAAATGAATGTTGTTGATATAAGATAAACGTACGTAAATCTTTCAATCTCGTAGGCCCGCTCAAGTAAATCTCATTCCACGGCTTAGAGACTCGGGGTGGTCCCATCACCGGCGGCCGAATCCTGCTCGATAGACTTGTTCGTAGCTCGATCCCTGGCATCCATACTCGCAAACACCTCAAGTAGGGCATTCTTGAAATTTTGAATACCCTCCTTGCTAAAACTCGTAGAAGTGTCGTTCGTGAAGGCGAGACGCTGATCCTCTTCCGCCTTCCGCCTGTTTTCCATAAACAAAAGCAGTTCCTCCTTATTCATAATTACCTTACCCTTCTCCGTCTTGCCTTCCATGGAGAGAGCTCGAGATCGGATCCTAATACAAGCTTCTGGAAATGAAAGAGAGAATAAAAACGGTAGACAAAAAACCCTACTAGGGTTTACGTGTTTGTTTGTGTTGCACGGACTTTATAACATTTTCATTCTTCTTTCACGAATGGGCCGAAAAAGGCCACTACTAGAAGATGTCCAATTTTATTTATTTTTCCCATATTTTATCGAATTCGAATGTATTAGAAGTCTAGATGGATTATGATCTCCGATCAGTTTAGATTTATGAATACAAAACTTAAAATAAAAATAAAAATTGCAATCTATATGGGAGAATAACTCCTACAAACAAACTTTGGATGGTTGTGGGTCTTATTATTATTTGTTAAACTGAGCCAAAAAAAAAAAAAAAAGAAGAAAGAGAAGGATTAATTATTAGACTTGCTGAAAGTTTGGATCGGGGCACCGGTTGCCCTTCGCTTCTGATCTCGCCCCACTGGCTCCATCTTCGTAGATCCATCGATAGTCTTTGGGGCCAAAGTCGTCGAACGAATGATGTCCGCAACGCCGCGAGAAACTTCCTCGAGACTGATAACCTTGTTTCCCACCAACGATGCCATGTCTGCCCCGGTACAACCAAGATTCGATTCCATTTTTCACGGGTTACAAAAACTGAGCTGCGAGTTTTTCTTTAAGTGTTAAATAAAAATTTAATTAACTGGATGGATACCCAATCGCACAGGGATTCGTTGTATGTACATTCTTCTTTTAAGAATGAGCCCATAACAGCCCATTAATAATAGATGGTGCACAATATCTTATCTCCCTTTTCTTTTTGTGTATCCATCATTCCATCCTATAAAACAAATCCCATTAACTCATTAAGTAACCTAATTTATATATATATATATATCTATATAGTTAGTATAATGGAGTCATTATATAACTATTTGGGTATAAATCAGATAAAAATATGAACTAAATCAAATTTACACAAATAAAATTTAATTCTATTAATATAGACTACTAAATCAAACTTACACTATTATATTCCTCTTTAATGAATGGGCCAAAATAGCCCACTAATATATGCTCGATTTTTTTTTTTCTAATATTCCAATGTAATGATATATTTTAAAAATAAAACGATGTCTAATTCCTATATTTTACTATCTCTAAGTAAAGTAAGCAAGCATTAAACAATTTAGCAAAATTTTAGTAGTATAATATTATTATTACAATCGTTTTTATTTTATTTTATTTTTTCCCATCTACTGTACCTCTCTAGTCTAATTTATTAAAAATGATTTAAAAATAAAAACGTTGTATTAAATATTAAAAGTAGTACTGCCATCCTCATAAAAAATGTTAGTTTGTATCTATTTTCTGCTGTAAAAATTGATTAATAAGTGTATATAAAAAAAACATCAAAGTGGAAAATTCGTCAGTAATTAGATCCCAACACTAGTAAATTACTAAATTTCATCCTCGTACTCTATAGTATATTTTACTATTTCTATAGTATGTTTAACTCTTAAGTAAAAATAAGCTTTATAATGTTGTTATTTACAGACAGCTTTGCTTCATGTGATGGCTTGCCTGGTGGGACCTACCGAGAATACTACAGCAAGAATTACTGTTTAATTGTCTCTTTGGTGAGATAGTAAAGAAAAAAACCCAAAAACAAAAGTTTTTGCAATTTGCAATTTGACCTTACCATACCAGCTCACAGAGACTCTCAGACTTCGCTTTCCAAATTCAGAGCTCTCTTTTTGCCATTTTGCATTCAAGCTTAAGCAACGTCAGTTCCAACCAACCAACTACCGCATTACATCATTCACTTTGCCAGACAAAACAAATCTCAAATTTTTTGAGTAACAAAACAAATCACAAATCTCATTCAGGTTCTGATTTAGAAGTTTTTGTGGGGATCCCTTCTTTGATCCGATGTTGGTTCAGGATCGTGCGGCTCCGTCTCCGTCTCCTGCAAAGCCGCCGAAATCTCAGATCAGAGACTTAGCTACTCATCAACAGATCCGACGACGATTCACTGAACCCAAAAACCTAGATTTCTCGACTTGCTTCTCCGAGAATCTCACCAGAATCGCTCTCTTCTCTCTCTTTACCGTCACCATAGTTGCTTTCTTCTTCCTTTACAACACCACCGACACTGCTTCTCTCCTCTGTTTCCAGTCTCAGTCAACTCACTCACTTCAATCTCTCTCTCGCCCTCAAATCAACTGGAACTCGATCCAAGTCCTCCCAAAGACCTCTCCTTTCGCTAATTTCCTTACTGAGAAATGGATTGTGGTGTCGGTGACAAAGTACCCAACTGAGGAGCTCAAGAGTTTGGTGAAGATTCGTGGTTGGCAGGTTCTAGCGATTGGTAACTCAGTGACCCCCAAGGACTGGAGTCTTAAAGGTTCAATCTTTTTGTCTCTCGATGCTCAAGCTGAATTGGGTTTTCGAGTTTTAGATCACTTGCCTTATGATTCTTTCGTTAGGAAGAGCGTTGGTTACTTGTTCGCTATACAGCACGGTGCCAAGAAGATCTACGATGCGGATGATCGTGGTGAAGTGATTGATGGAGATTTAGGGAAACATTTTGACGTTGAGTTAGTTGGTAAAGATTCTAAGCAAGAACCGATTTTGCAGTATAGTCATGAGAATCCCAATAGGACTGTGGTGAATCCTTATATTCATTTCGGGCAACGTTCTGTTTGGCCTAGAGGTTTGCCGTTAGAGGATGTAGGTGAGGTTAATCATGAGGAGTATTACACTGAGGTTTTTGGTGGTAAGCAGTTTATACAGCAAGGGATTTCAAATGGTTTACCTGATGTTGATTCTGTGTTTTACTTCACTAGGAAAACGACTTTAGAGGCTTTTGATATTAAGTTTGATGAGCATGCTCCTAAAGTGGCTTTACCTCAAGGTGTAATGGTGCCTGTTAATTCTTTTAACACTCTTTACCATTCGTCTGCGTTTTGGGGGTTAATGCTTCCTGTTTCCGTTAGTTCTATGGCTTCTGATGTGTTGAGAGGTTACTGGGGACAAAGGCTTTTGTGGGAGCTTGGTGGTTATGTTGCTGTTTATCCACCTACAGCTCACCGGTTTGATAGAATCGAGGCTTACCCTTTTGCAGAGGAGAAGGATCTTCATGTCAATGTTGGTCGTTTAATAGATTTTTTACTTGTTTGGAGATCAGACAAGCATAGTTTCTTTGAGACGATCCTTGATTTGAGCTTTGCTATGGCTGAAGAAGGTTTTTGGACTGAACAGGATGTGAAATTTACAGCTGCTTGGCTTCAGGATTTGATTGCTGTTGGGTACCAACAGCCGAGATTGATGTCGTTGGAATTGGATCGCCCGCGAGCAAGTATTGGTCATGGGGATAGAAAAGAGTTTGTTCCTCGGAAGTTGCCTTCGGTTCATCTTGGTGTTGAGGAGACTGGCACAGTGAGCACTGAAATAGGAAACTTGATTAGGTGGAGGAAGAATTTTGGTAATGTAGTGCTTGTTATGTTCTGTAGTGGTCCTGTTGAACGCACTGCTCTCGAGTGGAGGTTACTTTACGGCCGGATATTCAAAACCGTTGTGATATTGTCTTCTCAGAAAAACTCGGATCTTTATGTGGAAGAAGCCAAACTCGATCACATTTACAAGTAAGAACTGCTCAAGATTACTATATATGTTGGTTAAATTCAAGCTTCTGACAGTACGTTTTGTATGTATATTTCAGGCATCTACCAAAGATATTTGATCGGTACAGCAGCGCAGAAGGATTTTTGTTTGTTGAAGATGATACAATTCTCAATTACTGGAATCTACTTCAAGCTGACAAGTCTAAGATTTGGACTACAGACAAGGTACAACACTCTCATCAAACTGTCACCTTTTTCTTCGCTATCTCGTTATGTTATACCTTATAAGGAACCTTATTGTTTGTAAACCAATGAATTAGGTATCGAAGTCATGGACATCAGTGAAACCGACAGGGAACTCTGATTGGTTTTCTGTACAAGCCGAGCTAGTGAAGAACACTGTAAGTACGATGCCAGCTCATTTCCAAGTGAACTACAAGGACGCCACCAAGAACAATCATGAGACCTTAACGGTATGCAGTTCAGAGGTATTCTACGTGCCCAAACGACTCGTAACCGACTTTACCGATCTTGTTGATCTCGTGGGCGATATGGACTTGCATTACAAAGTGGCTGTGCCAATGTTCTTCTTGTCAATGGATTCGCCTCAGAATTTTGATCCGGTTCTTGGTTCCATGGTATATAAGAGGAAATCAGCTTCGTTCAACACTTCTTCGAGTCTGTATTCTCCTAAAGCACCTGCGGTTCACCCATGGAGCATATCAAGCGAACAAGATTTCATAAAATTGGTTCAGCAAATGGCTGAGGGTGACCCGCTTCTGTTGGAACTGGTATGATGGACTCAGGGTATAGAGCTTGCAGTAATGCAATGATAGAAACAGAGTTATACAAAGATGTGTCTTTGATTCATTTCTCATTGGTTCCCTTTTCAGAAATTTTTTCTTCTGGGGGTTGTGGAGTAAATCATGTAATGTTCCATTGTAACCAAACGTTTTGTGAGTGTATAATGTTTTCCCTCAAAAATCGGTCTCTGCTTCATCAATGAATACAAAAACATTTGAGACAGTTGGAAACAAGGCTGAATTTAAGAGTTATGACACAGTTTTGATCCCACAAAGAAAAGACATTGACATGTTAAGGAAGCTTGGTGAAAAGATCCTGAAGTTGAGTGTGGCTCACAACCACGCCAAGTTTCTGAGAAATTGCCGTTCTCACTGTTTCAGGGTCCAAGCTCGACAATGTATCCGCACCACTCATGGCAATGTACTCGCTCAAATTATGCAAGATTCCATCTTAAGAAGCAAGAAACAAACGAGCTGAGGAAATGAATATGGTTGATGAAAGGGTGACAACTGAGAAGTTACATCTTACCTTGGGCAACAATGGGTTCGTAGGGTGGAGGTTGAGCAGTCCAACTTCCATCAGGTTCTTTCATGTGTCTTCTATCAGAAGCAAAGTGCTTAAAGAACAGAGGAGCATGCACAACACGGAAGAACCTGATCTCAACCAAACAGAAAAAAAAGGACCTCAACACTAAAATGACCAAAACCCTTAGCCGTGCCTTTCATAAAAAGTTTAGCCCGTGGTACAGAAAGACAAAGAAGCTGAAGAAGAAACACTTTCAATCTTGACATGCCTGAAAAGATTACCTCTGGTACTCTGCGTAAAGCTGAAAAGATGGCTGGATAGTTTCAGCCACATACGAGGTTAAGGGTGAAGGGAAGGGCAAAGTTGAATCAAGATCCCACACCAAAGGCTCAGAATCACTTTCTTTCTTCCTCTGTTCATGCAAATACAAAAACCAAAATCAAGTTTGATTCTAAAAACAAACATCACTGGCTTAGACATCATGATATTAACCTGGACACATATGACATGATAATCCCACAGTACAATCCCATCAGCTCTGCGACTAGCTTTCTGATGCCATAGTGGAACCTACAAAAACATTTAATTCAACATATCAATAATGGAAATCACAACATACACACACTCTAATTACCAACCGAGCACATTCGAATTAACACTGAAACAAGACCAAACATAATAAATTACCTACAGTGGAACAAAGGTTATTTTATATAAGAGAAACATGGCTTGCCTGCTTCTTCTCATTCGAGATAAAAACAACAAACAGATCAGAACCCGTTGCATCCGCTACACCATTCTCGCACAACGTCTTGCAGAGCAGATACACGTTCTCTTCACTACAGAAACAAAAAAAGTCAACATCTTTATCTTTGTGTTCTACTTCTACCAATAAGGCAAAATAATCACCAAAAGACAGAAGACTCTCCAAAATAGAAACAAAATCAACCAACTACAACCCTCTGAAAAGGGTTTCCTAGATTCGGATATCACATAAAACATGTAGAAGGTGCCGTTCTATAAGCCTAAATCTATGGAGAATTTTGTTTGTAAAAGAAGAAGAACAATACCAGTAATAAGGAGTGTGCTGGAAACGAGTAGCCTCCATTACAACAAGCTCCGAAGTGACGCTGGACATTTCTTCTTTGGGATTTGATCAGTGTGATCTTCTCTTATTTTGTATACTTCCACAAACTTTGATCATCTAATCGTCAAANCAACACTTCTTCGAGTCTGTATTCTCCTAAAGCACCTGCGGTTCACCCATGGAGCATATCAAGCGAACAAGATTTCATAAAATTGGTTCAGCAAATGGCTGAGGGTGACCCGCTTCTGTTGGAACTGGTATGATGGACTCAGGGTATAGAGCTTGCAGTAATGCAATGATAGAAACNAAAACCAAACAAGGACGTAGTGAATTGATTAAACCATGCCGGTTAAGGTTTTTTTATCAAACCGCCGGTTAAGGTTTAGGTTTATTCAATTTCGTATTAAAATTAGATTCGGTCGCATTACGACTGAGAAGAGCAGTGACGATGGAGCAAGACGCGAATCATAGTCGCCGGCAGATCTGCAACAGCTGCGATCGACCAAATCCGATCTGTCTNGGTCTCTGCTTCATCAATGAATACAAAAACATTTGAGACAGTTGGAAACAAGGCTGAATTTAAGAGTTATGACACAGTTTTGATCCCACAAAGAAAAGACATTGACATGTTAAGGAAGCTTGGTGAAAAGATCCTGAAGTTGAGTGTGGCTCACAACCACGCCAAGTTTCTGAGAAATTGCCGTTCTCACTGTTTCAGGGTCCAAGCTCGACAATGTATCCGCACCACTCATGGCAATGTACTCGCTCAAATTATGCAAGATTCCATCTTAAGAAGCAAGAAACAAACGAGCTGAGGAAATGAATATGGTTGATGAAAGGGTGACAACTGAGAAGTTACATCTTACCTTGGGCAACAATGGGTTCGTAGGGTGGAGGTTGAGCAGTCCAACTTCCATCAGGTTCTTTCATGTGTCTTCTATCAGAAGCAAAGTGCTTAAAGAACAGAGGAGCATGCACAACACGGAAGAACCTGATCTCAACCAAACA
>NC_025689.1:3140125-3152101 GCF_000633955.1 Camelina sativa | reverse complement strand
TGATATTAACCTGGACACATATGACATGATAATCCCACAGTACAATCCCATCAGCTCTGCGACTAGCTTTCTGATGCCATAGTGGAACCTACAAAAACATTTAATTCAACATATCAATAATGGAAATCACAACATACACACACTCTAATTACCAACCGAGCACATTCGAATTAACACTGAAACAAGACCAAACATAATAAATTACCTACAGTGGAACAAAGGTTATTTTATATAAGAGAAACATGGCTTGCCTGCTTCTTCTCATTCGAGATAAAAACAACAAACAGATCAGAACCCGTTGCATCCGCTACACCATTCTCGCACAACGTCTTGCAGAGCAGATACACGTTCTCTTCACTACAGAAACAAAAAAAGTCAACATCTTTATCTTTGTGTTCTACTTCTACCAATAAGGCAAAATAATCACCAAAAGACAGAAGACTCTCCAAAATAGAAACAAAATCAACCAACTACAACCCTCTGAAAAGGGTTTCCTAGATTCGGATATCACATAAAACATGTAGAAGGTGCCGTTCTATAAGCCTAAATCTATGGAGAATTTTGTTTGTAAAAGAAGAAGAACAATACCAGTAATAAGGAGTGTGCTGGAAACGAGTAGCCTCCATTACAACAAGCTCCGAAGTGACGCTGGACATTTCTTCTTTGGGATTTGATCAGTGTGATCTTCTCTTATTTTGTATACTTCCACAAACTTTGATCATCTAATCGTCAAAACTGAAAAAAAGTGTTCGGTACAATTGGGAAAATGGTGACCGGAGAAGAAACAGAGAATCAAAAAAAAAAAACAAAAAAAAAAACCCAAACGACGCCGTGTCCTTGAAAAACCAAACAAGGACGTAGTGAATTGATTAAACCATGCCGGTTAAGGTTTTTTTATCAAACCGCCGGTTAAGGTTTAGGTTTATTCAATTTCGTATTAAAATTAGATTCGGTCGCATTACGACTGAGAAGAGCAGTGACGATGGAGCAAGACGCGAATCATAGTCGCCGGCAGATCTGCAACAGCTGCGATCGACCAAATCCGATCTGTCTCTGCCACGTCATACCGACGGATCCAATCCCGACGAATACAGAGATCATCATCCTCCACCATCCACACGAGTCACGCCACAAGCTCAACACGACACCTCTCCTCACCAAATCCTTAAAAAACGTCACCAGAATCCCCACCCGCCGTCTCCGCCGACATCACATCTCCTCCGCCGGAGAAACCCCTGTCTCATCACCACCAACAACAACAATCTACCTCTTCCCTTCTTCTCCTTCCTCCCCCGCCGTCACTATATCCGAATTCAAATCCCTAAACCATCCTCCGCCGCTGAGGCTAATCGTATTCGACGCGACGTGGAAACACGCGAATGAGATGGTGAAAGCTAGCGAAGAGGTTCTAAGAGAAGCAGGAGCGGTTAGAGTGTGTTTGGATACGGGAATAGACGCATCCGTGAGCGGAGGAACTATTTACGACTCGGAGCTTGTACTAAGGAAAGAACCGTTCGGAGGATGTGTAACTACGGCGGAGGCAGTAGCACGGTGCTTGGGAGCTATCGAACCGGACGGTGAAGAAATCGAGAGGAAGCTGATTAGTGTATTGAAAGAGATGGTGAGGTTACAATCTAAGTTTTTGAAGCCCATGAATCCAAGACCTAAGTTATTGAAGAAGAGATTACAGATTCAGCAANGATGAAAGGGTGACAACTGAGAAGTTACATCTTACCTTGGGCAACAATGGGTTCGTAGGGTGGAGGTTGAGCAGTCCAACTTCCATCAGGTTCTTTCATGTGTCTTCTATCAGAAGCAAAGTGCTTAAAGAACAGAGGAGCATGCACAACACGGAAGAACCTGATCTCAACCAAACAGAAAAAAAAGGACCTCAACACTAAAATGACCAAAACCCTTAGCCGTGCCTTTCATAAAAAGTTTAGCCCGTGGTACAGAAAGACAAAGAAGCTGAAGAAGAAACACTTTCAATCTTGACATGCCTGAAAAGATTACCTCTGGTACTCTGCGTAAAGCTGAAAAGATGGCTGGATAGTTTCAGCCACATACGAGGTTAAGGGTGAAGGGAAGGGCAAAGTTGAATCAAGATCCCACACCAAAGGCTCAGAATCACTTTCTTTCTTCCTCTGTTCATGCAAATACAAAAACCAAAATCAAGTTTGATTCTAAAAACAAACATCACTGGCTTAGACATCATGATATTAACCTGGACACATATGACATGATAATCCCACAGTACAATCCCATCAGCTCTGCGACTAGCTTTCTGATGCCATAGTGGAACCTACAAAAACATTTAATTCAACATATCAATAATGGAAATCACAACATACACACACTCTAATTACCAACCGAGCACATTCGAATTAACACTGAAACAAGACCAAACATAATAAATTACCTACAGTGGAACAAAGGTTATTTTATATAAGAGAAACATGGCTTGCCTGCTTCTTCTCATTCGAGATAAAAACAACAAACAGATCAGAACCCGTTGCATCCGCTACACCATTCTCGCACAACGTCTTGCAGAGCAGATACACGTTCTCTTCACTACAGAAACAAAAAAAGTCAACATCTTTTATCTTTGTGTTCTAGTTCTATCAATAAGTGCAAAATAATCACCAAAGGCAGAAAATTCTCCAAAATAGAAACAAAATCAACCCTCTGAAAAGGGTTTCCTAGAATCGGAGATCATATAAAACATGTAGAAGGTGCCGTTCTATAAGCCTAAATCTATGGAGAGAATTTTGTTTGTAAAAAGAAGAAGAACAATACCAGTAATAAGGAGTGTGCTGGAAACGAGTGGCCTCCATTGCAACATGTTCCGAAGTGACGCTGGACATTTCTTCTTTGAGATTTGATCAGTGTGCTCTTCTCTTATTTTGTATACTTCCCACAAACTTTGATCATCTCTAATCGTCAAAACTGAAAAAAGTGAACCAAGTCGCCTTGGTCCAGTGGTAAAGGGAGAAAAGTCCCGCCACCTGGGTTCAAGTAGCATTGGCCACGGGGGTTCGAATTTTAACATGGTTTCCCTCGGCCCCAGGAGATTGGTTCGAATTTTAACATGGTTTCCCTCGGCCCCAGGAGATTAGTCTTTGGGCGTAGGAAGCCTTTAGAGTTATCAAAAAAAAAACTGAAAAAAGTGTTCGGTACAATTGGGAAAGTGGTGAACGGAGAAGAAACAGAGAATTAAAAAAAAAAAAAACGCAAAACGACGCCGTATCCTTGATAAACCAAACAAGGACGTAGTGAATTGATTAAACCACGCCGGTTAAGGTTTAGGTTTATTCAATTTCGTATTAAAATTAGATTCGGTCGCATTACGACTGAGAAGAGCAGTGACGATGGAGGAGGAGCCAGACGCGAATCATCGTCGCCGGCAGATCTGCAACAGCTGCGATCGACCAAATCCGATCTGTCTCTGCCACGTCATACCGAACGATCCAATCCCAACGAACACAGAGATCATCATCGTCCACCATCCACACGAGTCACGCCACAAGCTCAACACGACACCTCTCCTCACCAAATCCTTAAAAAACGTCACCACAATCCCCACCCGCCGTCTCCGCCGTCATCACATCTCCTCCGCCGGAGAAACCTCGGTCTCACCACCAATAAGAACAATCTACCTCTTCCCTTCTTCTCCTTCCTCTCCCGCCGTCACTATATCCGAATTCAAATCCCTAAATCAACGCGACATCTCAAACCCTCCGCCGCTGAGACTCATCGTATTCGACGCGACGTGGAAACACGCGAGTGAGATGGTGAAGGCTAGCGAAGAGGTTCTAAGAGAAGCAGGAGCGGTTAGAGTGTGTTTGGATACGGGAATAGACGCATCCGTGAGCGGAGGAACCATCTACGACTCGGAGCTTGTGTTGAGGAAAGAACCATTCGGAGGATGTGTGACTACGGCGGAGGCAGTCGCACGGTGCTTGGGAGCTATCGAACCGGACGGTGAAGAAATCGAGAGGAAGCTGATTAGTGTACTGAAAGAGATGGTGAGGTTACAATCTAAGTTCTTGAAGCCCATGAATCCAAGACCTAAGTTATTGAAGAAGAGATTACAGATTCAGCAACCACTTGAACAAGAATGAATGTTGATGAGAATTATTATTATTACATTAGTCCATTGTAGTAGTAACTCGGTTCTTCTGTATCAATTTGTAATCAAACAATTAGGTGAATTTCTCAAATTTATTCACATTTGGAGTTAACAACAAAGTCAATCAGTGACTCTTTTTGTGGAACGGATCAAACTTTTATAACTCAACAAAAGAAGAAAAACATTGAGAGACATGGGACCTTCTTCCATGTGAAGTGAGAAGGTCATGGACGGTTTTGTGATCATATAACTTTTGTGGAATTTATAAATGAAGGTGATGGCACCTTTTTAATGACACACTCACTGACTCACATGATATGTTTCTAGGCTTTTCAGCCCCGATGTTTTATAATTCTTAAAGCACATATATAGTACAGTACTATTTTTAATCATCAAAACCGTTTTTTAGATTCGTATCCCTTTTTGTGGTCCATATACGAATTTGGGATCAATATAAGTCCGAGTCACTGTTTCCATGGAGTTGTTTCTTTGTGGTTAGAATGTTGGTTGATGACTAATTGACTATAAAATGGATAACAACAAAATATATAGTTGGTTGCTATATAATCGATATCTTTGGTTGTTGTCACTAATAACTTCAAAGCAAACATCCTACTATATTAATTGAGAAGTACAAAAATAAAAATAACCTTAAAAANAAACATTTAATTCAACATATCAATAATGGAAATCACAACATACACACACTCTAATTACCAACCGAGCACATTCGAATTAACACTGAAACAAGACCAAACATAATAAATTACCTACAGTGGAACAAAGGTTATTTTATATAAGAGAAACATGGCTTGCCTGCTTCTTCTCATTCGAGATAAAAACAACAAACAGATCAGAACCCGTTGCATCCGCTACACCATTCTCGCACAACGTCTTGCAGAGCAGATACACGTTCTCTTCACTACAGAAACAAAAAAAGTCAACATCTTTTATCTTTGTGTTCTAGTTCTATCAATAAGTGCAAAATAATCACCAAAGGCAGAAAATTCTCCAAAATAGAAACAAAATCAACCCTCTGAAAAGGGTTTCCTAGAATCGGAGATCATATAAAACATGTAGAAGGTGCCGTTCTATAAGCCTAAATCTATGGAGAGAATTTTGTTTGTAAAAAGAAGAAGAACAATACCAGTAATAAGGAGTGTGCTGGAAACGAGTGGCCTCCATTGCAACATGTTCCGAAGTGACGCTGGACATTTCTTCTTTGAGATTTGATCAGTGTGCTCTTCTCTTATTTTGTATACTTCCCACAAACTTTGATCATCTCTAATCGTCAAAACTGAAAAAAGTGAACCAAGTCGCCTTGGTCCAGTGGTAAAGGGAGAAAAGTCCCGCCACCTGGGTTCAAGTAGCATTGGCCACGGGGGTTCGAATTTTAACATGGTTTCCCTCGGCCCCAGGAGATTGGTTCGAATTTTAACATGGTTTCCCTCGGCCCCAGGAGATTAGTCTTTGGGCGTAGGAAGCCTTTAGAGTTATCAAAAAAAAAACTGAAAAAAGTGTTCGGTACAATTGGGAAAGTGGTGAACGGAGAAGAAACAGAGAATTAAAAAAAAAAAAAACGCAAAACGACGCCGTATCCTTGATAAACCAAACAAGGACGTAGTGAATTGATTAAACCACGCCGGTTAAGGTTTAGGTTTATTCAATTTCGTATTAAAATTAGATTCGGTCGCATTACGACTGAGAAGAGCAGTGACGATGGAGGAGGAGCCAGACGCGAATCATCGTCGCCGGCAGATCTGCAACAGCTGCGATCGACCAAATCCGATCTGTCTCTGCCACGTCATACCGAACGATCCAATCCCAACGAACACAGAGATCATCATCGTCCACCATCCACACGAGTCACGCCACAAGCTCAACACGACACCTCTCCTCACCAAATCCTTAAAAAACGTCACCACAATCCCCACCCGCCGTCTCCGCCGTCATCACATCTCCTCCGCCGGAGAAACCTCGGTCTCACCACCAATAAGAACAATCTACCTCTTCCCTTCTTCTCCTTCCTCTCCCGCCGTCACTATATCCGAATTCAAATCCCTAAATCAACGCGACATCTCAAACCCTCCGCCGCTGAGACTCATCGTATTCGACGCGACGTGGAAACACGCGAGTGAGATGGTGAAGGCTAGCGAAGAGGTTCTAAGAGAAGCAGGAGCGGTTAGAGTGTGTTTGGATACGGGAATAGACGCATCCGTGAGCGGAGGAACCATCTACGACTCGGAGCTTGTGTTGAGGAAAGAACCATTCGGAGGATGTGTGACTACGGCGGAGGCAGTCGCACGGTGCTTGGGAGCTATCGAACCGGACGGTGAAGAAATCGAGAGGAAGCTGATTAGTGTACTGAAAGAGATGGTGAGGTTACAATCTAAGTTCTTGAAGCCCATGAATCCAAGACCTAAGTTATTGAAGAAGAGATTACAGATTCAGCAACCACTTGAACAAGAATGAATGTTGATGAGAATTATTATTATTACATTAGTCCATTGTAGTAGTAACTCGGTTCTTCTGTATCAATTTGTAATCAAACAATTAGGTGAATTTCTCAAATTTATTCACATTTGGAGTTAACAACAAAGTCAATCAGTGACTCTTTTTGTGGAACGGATCAAACTTTTATAACTCAACAAAAGAAGAAAAACATTGAGAGACATGGGACCTTCTTCCATGTGAAGTGAGAAGGTCATGGACGGTTTTGTGATCATATAACTTTTGTGGAATTTATAAATGAAGGTGATGGCACCTTTTTAATGACACACTCACTGACTCACATGATATGTTTCTAGGCTTTTCAGCCCCGATGTTTTATAATTCTTAAAGCACATATATAGTACAGTACTATTTTTAATCATCAAAACCGTTTTTTAGATTCGTATCCCTTTTTGTGGTCCATATACGAATTTGGGATCAATATAAGTCCGAGTCACTGTTTCCATGGAGTTGTTTCTTTGTGGTTAGAATGTTGGTTGATGACTAATTGACTATAAAATGGATAACAACAAAATATATAGTTGGTTGCTATATAATCGATATCTTTGGTTGTTGTCACTAATAACTTCAAAGCAAACATCCTACTATATTAATTGAGAAGTACAAAAATAAAAATAACCTTAAAAAGTGTAAAAATTTACATACAAATGCCATTAAAAATTGTTAAATACTCACTCTGTTTCACAAAGAGTGTCATTCTGACACTTTTCACAGAAATTAAGAAAATAGATTAAAACTCCTTTATACCCCTAAACTGTTCTTATAATTACAATTATATGTTTTAATTTAATTTTATGTAATTATAAATAATTAGTTTTGTAAACGTGTATCTCTTCTTCTTAATTTAGTCAATAGTCATTGTGATACTTTAATGCAGTTCTAAAATCAAGAGAAGAATCGACACTTATTTTTGAAGCTAAATCTATTTCAGTTTTTGATAACAGTAAAAAATTGGAACCAAAATTTTGAGTGGAGGAAATTGGACGTGAATATATTAGATCCATGTCACTTTCTACAGACTTCATCTATCTATGGTTTTTGATTTAAACTGTTCACCTTCAACAGATAAAGAAAATTATCCATTTGATTTGAATATTCCACCTGTTAGTAGTGATGATTAGGTTTTCCAAATTGAAGACGTTAGGGATGATACTGAATTAGTTCATCCAAATGAAACAAACTTTGAAGGACAATGACGTTCATCGTGGTGGAGACTAAGAGGCAAACCATTAATATTGTGTAGGAAGTGACTTTTAGAATTTTATACGTATTACTAATATTACTAGTATTTGATTAATTTGTTTTGAGGTTAAAATTGGAATAAATTGGTAAAAGTTATCTTGGGATTCTGGAATGACACTCTTTTTGTAACAAGCAAAAAGTGTCAAAATGACACTCTTTGTGAAACAGAGGGAGTAAAAGCTAAAACTGTTGAGGGTATAAAAGATAATTAATAATTAATCATCTTATTATCTTATCATCAATCAGCAAAAATCGTGGGTTGCATGGATAATCAATTGACTTAAATTAAATCTATTTACCAAATTTTTATTCTTTTAACCAACAAATCTCATACGCATTAAAATTCTTTAAATGTGGAGGAGAATTAAATGTGGAGGCAATCTTCGATTATTGCCGGTGATTCCATGGAATTCATGTTAGTGGATGAAGCTGTATGTTATTTTCCATAATTAAGGTTTTCTTCTCATTATTGTTTTATTAAAAATTTTATTTTCCTAAACATATATATAGGATGATAAGATGGGAGCTGACCTTAAAAAAGACTTAATCAAAAAATTCGAGAATGGAGCTTCTGAATTTTCAATCACAAACTATTATAAATAATATAATGACAAAATAAATTATTATAGATTTTGATAAACAAAAATGTTCAGCCCGCGGTTTACCGCGGATTAGTACCTAGTTATTTATATTACGTAAGAAAAATTCATCACAAATATATATACTGGTTCGGAACTAGAGAAAATTCTGAATCAAAAAAGATCAAAACTTAGTAGGTAAGAAAAAAAAGAAGATTAAAATGCTAAGTTACGATTCCAACTTGGTACGTTAGTTTAGGTTACATGTTACTTAGTTACATCTACTTTATTTTATTTTACGTTTTTTCTTTATGATTGAGTGACCTTCAATTCTAATTTTAGTTCATTTCTTGATGGTGGTACGTACAAGTTATATTAGCTTTACATGTTTTCGATTTTTCTTTGTTTGTTTACGTGAAGTTGACCCGGCAACACACAATGATCAAGTATCGTAAGTGTTTTTAACAGCTTAAGACTTTCGTTGATGAATTGTGGATAGATAGCAAGGTGAGTTTAAATTCTACTTATAATGTGCATGATTCAAAGTCTGTTATATATATCATATATGGTGTAGGTGTACCATCGGCAGTTGACCCTCGGTGAAGCTAATTTTCCTACTTCTTATGTGTGGTTGAGACTCTCAAGGCTCAACTTGAGAGGTTTCAAGCGTATCATTTACGAATTACTCTCAAAATGTGGTAGAGTTGATTAGGTGAAAGTTTAAATGCATACTTTTTAGATTTTGTATATTTTAGAAACTTTACTTAAAAAAACACTCACAGCAACAACTGATAATATATTTAACAAATCATTGATGAAGCTGATTCTAAAATCTCCCATGCCATAAAATACTGTAGACAAAAGAACGAGTATCACCCATGGGTCCATACGTCCATGACTTTTGCCAAAAGCCTAAAAGTAGAAAATAAGGCTGTTCTACATTGTATCAGTATTATTATGATTGTTCTTTTTTGTTTGTTGTTGTTGTGTGTAAAAGAGTATATATCATTACGAAGAAATACTATAGTATACATTAGTTTTTATATACGGAAATTAAAGTGCTCTTATCCTTCAAAAGAAGGATTTCAATCGTGAAAATCACATGCTAAAAAAAAAAGGACATCGTGTCATGCTGAAATAGCGAAATAATGAGACCAATCTCTCCACCAACAATACTTTTTCCTTGTCCAACATTCTATAATAATAAATGTGTATAACGCATTGCCTTGGGATAGTTTTGTATGTGTTCATAGCCTTATAGGTGATTAATTTGGTGATATCCTCAGTGTCCTCCTAGTCCTATGACGATTGCCCTTAATTTTACCTATGTAGAAAAATTACCTATGTAAAATATAAAAGTGTAAAAATAGAGGTGTGAAACAAAAATGTGTGAAAATTAATAGGTGCGATTTTTGAAAGATGAGGATACGACGAATAAACACAATTATTGCAAAAAAAATCTTACAACTGTTGAGATCATTATTAATTATAAACCATTAGATGAGATAATAGAAATAATTTCATCTGTTAGATTAAAGTTAACACCAAAAAGTGGGTTTGCTATTATATATAAATAATTTTGAAGATACAAAAAAAAAGAAATAAAAATAACACTGAGAAGTCTTAGTCTTAAAATGAAATAATAGATTTGTTCCATGTTATATCTCTATTAACATTTTTGAAGTACATTTTGTTTTATGTCCTTTTAGTTTTGTTTATTTAAAAAGTTATTTACAACATTAACCCTTAAAAGATTTCCAAAACTAGCATTACTTCAGATTTTATTTCCTAAATATTTTATATTTCATTTTAATTAAATAAATAACAACAAGAAATATGGAAATAGAAACTATCATATATTTAACTACACATTATGTTGTGTTTTAAAGATATTATATATCTGAATCCTTCTCAAACAAAGAAAACAACAATTTGATTCCCATTTTGTTGCTTTGATTCTTAACGTAAGAAAAACTTTGATTGACATTTATTTAAATATTATAATTAACATATATAAACTTAATAAAATTTTTAATTATTACGAATATGTAAAATTAAAAAAGTTTAAAACATTATACAATATGGTTATATAGTAGATGAGTTATAAAGATGACATGTTAGAATCAATAAAATGTTATTAAATTTGTGTTAACGCGGGTTAAATTCTCATTTAGTTATTTATCAACACTACTAATATTATAATATTTGACATAAAATCAAGTTAATTTAACTAAGATGGTGTAAAATAATTAAATCATTAGGAAAAATGTAATTTTATCATAGCATATAAATGACTTATTATGTATTTAGATCCCTTATTTTTTGTTATAATAACTAAAAATCAATATAGCATTTCAATTACTAAACAAAACAAAATAAATATAACAAACAAATGGTCATGAAGTGTATTGTGGGTTAAAAAATAATATAAACATTTATCCGCACAACAACCGGAAATTTTGGTTATTCCTCTATTTACAATATATCCAATATTTAACAAATAGATACGACATAAATATAAAATATAATAAAAAATTTATACCCGTGGTGTACCGTGGGTTAAAATCTAGTAGTAATTATTTTAAATCTAAACTTTTTTTTGTTGTTAACACAACTATTTTAAATCTAAAGTATTGGTAAAATATTAATGGAAAATAGCTAAAAAAAACTAGGTACACTAGTTTTTTTTTCTTTCTTTATATTACAAACATCTATTTCATTAAAGTACTATGTTAATTGATTTTCTTTCTATCTAAATAAGTTGGCTATTTATTTATTTTTGTAATAAATTCCAAAAAATCTGTATGTCAATGTTAAGGATGAGTTTGACTTTTTTAAGTTTAGAAACTCCCACAACATATGTACTCACAAAATTCCAAAAAAACAATGTATTAAATTTGTGTAATTAAAAAGTGTGGTAAAAAAAGAAAAGTAAAATCGAAAAGGCAAAAAGAAAACAACATTGGTCGGGTTGAACGACGACCGGCGATCTAAATCTTCGCCTTAAAAAAAAAAACGTCTTTTTCTCTCAAACCTCTTCTTCTTCTGTCTATCTTCGTCTCCCTTCTTTGTCGTCAGAAGTAATTCATCAAATCTCTCTATACTGTAAAAATAATAAATCCAAGAAATAAATAAAAAGTTACGAAAAAGCGTTTAAAAAAAAAACAAAGAGAGAGAAACGTAATAAAACACACAGCTCACCTCCTTCTTTTCCCAATTAATTATTATTCAATTCAATCTTACCTTTTTTTTTTATTTTTTTCTTTCCATTCTTCTTCTTGTTCCCTCGTCTTCTTTGCCAGTTCTTCTTCTTCATCGTTTCGTCTCCATTATCCCCAGTGTCTATCATTTTCAGATCTTCGTGTCAGGTACTTTCTTTCTACCTCGATCGATTTGACTAAATCAATGTTATGGATCATCTGATTTTTTCGTTTTTTTTTTTTTTTTTTTTTTTTTTTTTTTTTTTTTTTTTTTTTTTTTTTTTTTTTTTTTTTTTTTTTTTTTTTTTTTTTTTTT
>NC_025689.1:3109442-3139859 GCF_000633955.1 Camelina sativa | reverse complement strand
TTTTTTTTTTTTTTTTTTTTTTTTTCGATTTGATCATGGTCGTACGTACCTTGCTTTGTTCATGACGTTGATCCCTTGAATCTGAGTTTTCTCTATTACCCTGCCCGTCCTGATTTTTCTCAGCTTAATTTTGTTTTCGAATTCCTGTTGGTTATTTTGACTGAATCATGTTTGATCAATTCACGGAAATCGCAAAAGTTTTGATTTTTTTTTCGAGATTAAGGCTGATCGAACCTCAAAGCCGTTACGTATCTTAATCTCTCTGTTGGATTTTCATGGATCATGAATGTTGCGTGATCTCATATTAGAATTACAGATATGTATGTACATTATTATGATGGCACCAAACTGAGACAATGCTTTTTGTGTGTTTCAAGTTTTGCTTGAGATCCCCTCCCTCATCCAAGTAAATTTCTGATTTTAGATTACATTCTCAATTTTTTTTTTTAATTCTGTTCCGTATTTTTATTTGATCCAACAGGTTCATTGGTGTCTCTCTAGTCTATAGGATTTGAGTGTTCTACAAAATGTCTGGTTCAACTAAAGTGTTGGATCCTGCATTTCAAGGAGCTGGCCAGAAACCGTATCCTTTCAGCCAACATAATAAACTTCTTCTTTTTTTTGCTTTAGTATTAGATATTATCAAAGTAGAAATCTGATTATATTTTTTTTTCTTGAGATTCCTGAATGATTTTGGACTGTATGAGCTTGTTGAACTTTAACTATTTGTTAATAGAGGGACTGAAATCTGGAGGATCGAGAATTTTGAGGCTGTTCCAGTACCAAAGTCTGACCATGGAAAGTTCTATATGGGAGATACTTACATTGTCTTGCAGGTTTGGAATCGATATCTCTTTCAAGACAGAGTAATATATGTTTGAGAAGTGTGCGTTCCTTTTATTATCATTATCATTCACATTTTGTTATGTTTATCTTCCATTTGCGCAGACAACACAAAATAAAGGTGGTGCTTATTTGTTTGATATACATTTTTGGATTGGTAAAGATACAAGTCAGGTATCAATCACCGAGACTCTTTTATTTCGTAACGGCTGTTTTTTTTCGGAAGAGAAGCTAAGGTGAAACAGTGTTGTGCTAACTCATGCTTTGACATTTTTTTAGGATGAAGCTGGAACTGCAGCTGTTAAAACAGTTGAACTCGATGCTGTTCTTGGAGGCCGTGCTGTCCAACACCGGGAAATTCAAGGCCATGAATCTGACAAATTCTTGTCTTACTTCAAGCCATGTATTATTCCTTTAGAGGGTGGTGTTGCGTCTGGTTTCAAAACAGCTGAAGAAGAGGTGTTTGAGACCAGGTTATATACCTGCAAAGGAAAACGTGCAATCCGTTTGAAGCAGGTTTTAACTATTGTACTCTCTTCGCATTAGAAAAGTGATATCCAATCCAACCCAATGTACATTAACTCTTCTTCTGTTCCATTTTTTTTTTCTGTAGGTTCCTTTTGCCCGCTCATCGCTGAATCATGATGATGTATTTATCTTGGACACCGAAGAAAAGATCTATCAGTTCAATGGTGCAAATTCAAACATTCAGGAGAGAGCCAAAGCTTTGGAAGTCGTTCAGTATTTGAAAGACAAGTATCACGAAGGAACTTGCGATGTTGCGATTGTTGGTAAGCAAATTGCAGTCTCTTCCTCAGTTTCCCCTCAGGTCAACAAACAGTATTCGAATGCTTAAAGAATAGGTTTTCTGGGTGGCATAGTTTACAGAGATGGTGTTTAAGGTGGAAACTAATCTATATTCATACTTTGCTGGTATAACAGATGATGGAAAATTAGATACAGAATCAGATTCTGGTGCATTTTGGGTCCTCTTTGGTGGTTTTGCTCCAATCGGAAGGAAAGTTGCCAATGATGATGACATTACTCCAGAGTCAACTCCCCCTAAGCTTTATTGGTACTCGTCTTCCCTTTAATTAGAATCCTGTTTGTTAATTTCTCATTTTTTACTTTTCGATATAATACACGCCATTCTGCTGTAGTATCTATTCTAACATTTACTTAATAGAATATATTTTGATAGAGTTATTGATTGATATGGTACTACTACTTTTTTTTAGCATCACTGATGGTAAGGTGGAACCTATAGACGGTGATCTATCCAAATCTATGCTGGAAAACACTAAATGCTACCTCTTGGACTGTGGTTCTGAGGTATTTATCTGGGTTGGCCGAGTAACTCAAGTGGATGAGAGGAAAGTTGCTAATCAATCTGCTGAGGTAAAGAGTGGAAAGTTTCCTTTTAGTATATCTGTCTTTCAATCATGGCATCTCACTTTTTACCTTTCATCTCCAGGATTTGCTTGCTAGTGAAAATAGGCCAAAGGCAACGCGTGTTACCCGTGTTATTCAAGGTTATGAGTCCCATTCTTTCAAGNCAGTTTCCCCTCAGGTCAACAAACAGTATTCGAATGCTTAAAGAATAGGTTTTCTGGGTGGCATAGTTTACAGAGATGGTGTTTAAGGTGGAAACTAATCTATATTCATACTTTGCTGGTATAACAGATGATGGAAAATTAGATACAGAATCAGATTCTGGTGCATTTTGGGTCCTCTTTGGTGGTTTTGCTCCAATCGGAAGGAAAGTTGCCAATGATGATGACATTACTCCAGAGTCAACTCCCCCTAAGCTTTATTGGTACTCGTCTTCCCTTTAATTAGAATCCTGTTTGTTAATTTCTCATTTTTTACTTTTCGATATAATACACGCCATTCTGCTGTAGTATCTATTCTAACATTTACTTAATAGAATATATTTTGATAGAGTTATTGATTGATATGGTACTACTACTTTTTTTTAGCATCACTGATGGTAAGGTGGAACCTATAGACGGTGATCTATCCAAATCTATGCTGGAAAACACTAAATGCTACCTCTTGGACTGTGGTTCTGAGGTATTTATCTGGGTTGGCCGAGTAACTCAAGTGGATGAGAGGAAAGTTGCTAATCAATCTGCTGAGGTAAAGAGTGGAAAGTTTCCTTTTAGTATATCTGTCTTTCAATCATGGCATCTCACTTTTTACCTTTCATCTCCAGGATTTGCTTGCTAGTGAAAATAGGCCAAAGGCAACGCGTGTTACCCGTGTTATTCAAGGTTATGAGTCCCATTCTTTCAAGTCTAACTTTGACTCTTGGCCATCAGGCTCGGCCACTCCTGGTAACGAGGAAGGACGAGGAAAAGTTGCCGGTAAGATACCACTGTGAAACTTAAATCACTAAAAAAACGTGAACAGTTTTTTTTATCCCTGACTTACTATTGGTGCTGCACCATTCTGTAGCTTTACTGAAGCAACAAGGTGTTGGGCTTAAGGGCATTGCGAAAAGTGCACCAGTGATTGAGGATATTCCACCCCTGCTTGAAGGTGGTGGAAAGTTGGAGGTCTGTTTATCTATTTGACTTGTTATCCCTTACTTTTCACATATAGCTTTGGATCTATCCATTTTGATATTTCATTATGTCTATGTATTAGGTTTGGTACGTTAATGGTAATGCCAAGACTCCATTACCTAAAGAAGATGTTGGCAAGCTGTACTCTGGGGACTGCTATTTGGTCCTTTATACTTATCATGCTGGTGATAGAAAAGACAACTATTTCTTGTGCTGTTGGTTCGGAAAGAAAAGCAATCAGGTAATTTTAATGTAATTATAAAAAATATGATTCTTAATCTTAGTATATACCTATTGTATAGTCCTCCATTTCAGTTATTTTTTCTGTTTATAACTTTTATATATAGGCGATCTTGGTTCTTTTCCTGGGTTTCCTTGTACTACATTTTATGGTTAAGCTCGAAATTGGTTGTGATTGTAGAAATTTGTATCTTCCTTTTGAATGTTGAGAGTAACCAGTAAATATTTCCAAACCTTATTGGTTCCTGATGTTAGTAGTTTATTGTTATGTTAGCTCTGTTAATATAATGTCATGGATTTCAGATATTCAACTTCACTTAAGTTTAACCATCTAAAGATCTGATATCTCCCTTATTCAGGAGGACCAAGATACAGCAATTCGACTAGCGAATACAATGTCAAACTCCTTAAAAGGAAGACCCGTGCAGGTACAATGTTTTCTTTTTATTGAAAGCAATTACGAATAGTACCAGAAAGATTGATTAATGGGGTATTCTTGCAGGGACGTATATACGAAGGTAAAGAGCCTCCACAATTTGTTGCCCTTTTTCAACCTATGGTGGTCCTAAAGGTATTTGTATATTGTTTACAAGATGAGGGTGAAGTTGATTTTCGTTGCAAGAGTAAATACAGTGATTAATATGGTTTACATGGACTTGTTAGGGTGGTTTGAGCTCTGGGTACATGAACAGTGTGGGAGAAACAGGGTCAACAGACGAAACCTACACGCCAGAATCAATTGCACTTATTCAAGTATCTGGAACTGGAGTTCACNTTGATAGAGTTATTGATTGATATGGTACTACTACTTTTTTTTAGCATCACTGATGGTAAGGTGGAACCTATAGACGGNAGCTGTGCAAGTTGAATCGGTACTTGACTACCTTAAGCTTCTTTCTTTATAAAGTAATAAATTTTGGTTTTCTTGTTTTTGAAATATTGCAATTTGGTAAAGGTGTGTACTTATTATTCAGCTTTCTATAAGTTGTGACTTAGGCGAAACATATTATTCTTTGATTTGTTATATTGACTTGTAATTGTATTGCAATACTTCCATCAGGTGGCAACATCTTTAAACTCTTATGAATGTTTCCTTCTGCAATCTGGTACTTCCATGTTCCTCTGGCATGGAAATCAAAGTGCGCATGAACAGCTGGATTTGGCTGCTAAAGTTGCCGAATTCTTGAAGGTTAGTTTCCGATAGTATTGTGTTGTTTTCAGTTTAGCTTAAATCTTTCCGAATAGGTGCTTTACAGTCTTACATGGAAGTCCTAATAGAAAATGTGTTTGTTTGTAATATTTAATATTAATCATCTTCTCTTTTTGCTAAGTCAGCCTGGGATTACTCTAAAGCATGCCAAAGAAGGAACAGAGAGCTCAACCTTTTGGTTTGCGCTTGGTGGAAAACAGAATTTTACCAGCAAGAAGGCTTCCTCTGATACTGTCAGGGATCCTCACTTATTCTCATTTTCGTATAACAGAGGTGAATATTTTATATGTGTGGTTTTTTACTCATATTTTCACATTATCTTAGAAGTTGAGCATTTCCAGTATTCTAACTGTATCATTCTCTTTTAAATTGTGTCTGCCTGGATCCACGCAGAAAAGTTTCAGGTGAGATATTGGCGAAATTATACAACTTTTTTTTACACGAGATGCTGTTTTGCATATTATTAACAGTATGCTCTGCAACAGGTTGAGGAGATTTACAACTTCGCTCAAGATGACCTCTTGACTGAGGATATATATTTACTAGACACCCATGCTGAAGTTTTTGTCTGGGTTGGTCACTGTGTTGAGACCAAGGAAAAGCAAACTGTATTTGAGATTGGCCAAGTAACTATTTCCTTATCAACTTTGCTTCTCGTTTNTTGCCGAATTCTTGAAGGTTAGTTTCCGATAGTATTGTGTTGTTTTCAGTTTAGCTTAAATCTTTCCGAATATGTGCTTTACAGTCTTACATGGAAGTCCTAATAGAAAATGTGTTTGTTTGTAATATTTAATATTAATCATCTTCTCTTTTTGCTAAGTCAGCCTGGGATTACTCTAAAGCATGCCAAAGAAGGAACAGAGAGCTCAACCTTTTGGTTTGCGCTTGGTGGAAAACAGAATTTTACCAGCAAGAAGGCGTCCTCTGATACTGTCAGGGATCCTCACTTATTCTCATTTTCGTATAGCAGAGGTGAATATTTTATATGTGGTTTTTTACTCATATTTTCACATTTATCTGAGAAGTTGAGCATTTCCAGTATTCTAACTGTAACTCTTTTTAAATGTGTCTGCCTGGATCCCCGCAGGAAAGTTTCAGGTGAGATATTGGCGAAATTATACAACTTTTTTTTACACGAGATGCTGTTTTGCGTATTATTAACAGTATGCTCTGTAACAGGTTGAGGAGATTTACAACTTCGCTCAAGATGACCTCTTGACTGAGGATATATATTTACTAGACACCCATGCTGAAGTTTTTGTCTGGGTTGGTCACTGTGTTGAGACCAAGGAAAAGCAAACTGTATTTGAGATTGGCCAAGTAACTATTTCCTTATCAACTTTGCTTCTCGTTTAGCTTCTCTCTCCTTTTCTTGTACTTTTTATTCATTGAGACAGTTTATGGGCAGAAATACATAGATCTTGCTGGATCCTTAGAAGGCTTGTCTCCTAAAGTTCCACTCTACAAAATCAATGAAGGGAACGAACCATGCTTCTTCACCACTTACTTTTCTTGGGATCCTACTAAAGCTATCGTAAGTTTTCTTGTCCTTGGTATATGTTCAGTTTCTATTTTAGTAGTGGCTGGAATGAAATTGTGTCTGTATTTCAGTGAACTGCTAGATAGGGAGTTAATGTTTGAATACGAATTTATATAATGTAACTAGATAACTCTAACTGTACCTCATGGGTTTTCCTTTATGTTTACCTTTCTTCAATGTTTTAAACCTGTGATATAGGCACAAGGAAACTCATTCCAGAAAAAGGCAGCGTTCCTATTTGGCACTCACCACGTTGTGGAGGTACTTCTACACATTTGCAAATTCAGTTTGGTAGGACAATGGAAAAGACGCTCTTATTACTTTCCGGCTACTTGGGTTCATGAGATTTTTTCCTTCTTCTGCTGCAGGATAAGTCTAACGGTGGGAGCCAAGGACCAAGGCAAAGGGCTGAAGCACTAGCTGCCTTAAATTCTGCATTTAATTCTTCTAGTAACAGGCCTACCTATTCGGTAAATAACTAAACTCTTAACCAATGTTTCTACTATATTTTTTCGGAGCTATAAGTCAAATATCTGAACAGTAATGTTTTTGATTTTAGTTTCTCATAAGTTTCCCAGAGTAATGGACACTTCAATGACCCTACTTGTACAAACTAATCTATGACCATTTAGCTGTTAAATCATGCATCTTGATCTGGACATATTTCCATCCCTCTAGACTTCTAGTTCATTCTCGTCCTGACTCCAACTGCAGAGAGTGTAATTATCAATACAATGACTTACAAATTAGTTGCAGTGTAGACTAAAGCTGCTCGAACACATTAACGGGGTTCATCTTGGGTTCTTTGTTTGTTTTAGCCAAGCCTAACCCCATTACAAAGAAAGCTCTACCTCTGTATGTTTAGCAAGTCACCTTAGACAGTCTCTCATTTTAACTGCAGAGCCAGGACAGATCAAACGAAAGTCACGACGGCCCAAGACAGAGAGCTGAAGCTTTAGCCGCCTTGTCATCCGCATTCAATTCTTCTTCATCATCAAATAAATCGCCTCCACCACCAAGGCCAGTGGGGACAAGTCAGGCTTCACAGAGAGCAGCAGCAGTGGCTGCTCTCTCTCAAGTACTTGTTGCGGAGAATAAGAAATCACCTGATACCTCTCCTACAAGAAGATCCACCAGCTCCAACCCAGCAGATGACACCCCTTTGGGTAAGTTTTTCTCCTTATTCCACGTTTTAAACTTCGATAACGCAATTGACTAAAACTATCTTCATCCACAGCGGAAGAAAAAGATGAAGCAGAGGCTTTAGAAGGAGCTGGGGATGAGGTCAAGGAAGAAGAGGAAGTTTCACCTGCAGCAGATGAACCAGAAGCAAAGCAGGAAACAGAAGAGCAAGGAGATTCTGAAATAGATACAAGTGGAGCAACTTTCACTTATGAACAGCTGAGAGCTAAATCTGAGAACCCAGTGACTGGAATCGATTTCAAACGTAGAGAGGTGAGTAGTTAGTTAGCTACTAGGAGATGGAATCATTCTTGTCTATTACTTATTAACTAACTTGCTGTTTCTTGTTGTTGTGGTCAATTTACTACAAGGCTTATCTCTCTGAGGAAGAGTTCCAAAGTGTGTTTGGGATGGAGAAAGAAGCATTCAACAACTTACCACGTTGGAAGAAAGATCTGCTTAAGAAGAAATTCGACTTATTCTAGCGAGTGTTCATGGTTTTATGTGGATCAGTCAAATTTTTGTTGGTTTGAAGAGTGTTTTTTGTTTCTCTTCTTCAGTTTTATTTGCTTGGCTCATTAATATTTCTCTCTTGGGTTGGTTTGGGGTTGATTCTTTATATTTTCTTACAGCACAATGAAGTGTTTTGTAGTGGTTTATGATCATATATTATAATGAATTGTTTTACCCAGACAGATTTGGTGATTGTGGGTAACATAAATTCTTTGATTTGGATTCTTCCATTGTTGTGACTATTTAAGACGGTTTGGTTATGTTGTTTTTTTTTTCAAGATAGTTTTTATGATGATTGGTGTATTTTTAGTGGTTTTCAATTCATCACAAACAATGTGTTTTATTTATTATTATTTTTTTTTTTTGACAACAAAAAAAGCAGCTCATATGAGCCAATTACAATGTGTTTTAATGAGTCTTTTTGAAATAAATCATTAGTTTGGTTAGAGCACCATCCATGAAAAATCCAAAGAATCTGTCAAACAAAATATATACTATTAACATTTTAATAGAATTTAATTATATAATTACTTTTCACTTATAAAAACAAAATTGAACTAATATACAAGAGAAAAATGTCTAATGAGTATTAAAATCATAATAGTCCTGAGGATTATAATAATATGACAATAAAATAGGAAATTGGTTTTTAATTTAGGAAACAGCTCATAAAGATTTAAAGACACTAGCTATCTATCATTAAAGACCACAAACTTACCTAAACAACATTAATTAATTAATACTAGGAGAAAAGCTCATAACTCATCAAACAATTTTGGTGCAAAAATGGATAATGATTCATGTAATGAGGGGGAACTCAACAATCACCTGTAATGTATGTGTTGTTGTGAACTCATTTGGCTGCCAAAAATTCAAATACAAAAATAATTTTTCAGATATTGATTTTGTTTGTAAAAAAGATATATATTTTTATTATCCATCACCATCATTTCAATCTCATATTAACCTCATTTTACACCATTGCGTTTGATGTATAAACTCTTATACTTTTGCTAAGTAGATTATCTATTCATTTTCAATCTCAATTATCAAGGTAAATTGCAAAAACATAAATTATAGTTCAATAGGAATATATATATATATATATATATATATATATATAATCTCAAAGGACCAAGATTACAATAAAATAAGTTAGGAATAACGTTTTTTATTATTATGCAAATTTTCCCCTAATTTGTCTAATCCTATTATATAAAGTTTGAATATTTTTATGAGAATACGACAAATGTCAAACCTAAAAATACTAGGTTAGATAAATAAAAGTTACAAATGGTAGTAATCAGACTCTAACTGAAAAGAAATTTACAAATAATATGAAAATTTAGATTAAATCATGGCACATATCACAATTTAAAACAAATAATTGACATGTGTTGCGGTCTTGCATTTCTCTAATTGAATATAAAATTTCAAATAAATAATATGCAAATTTAAATTCATTTATGACTCATTTCATAATTTTGTTGATCGGTTGACACATTTTTTTAATCATGTTAATTACACACAATGCTAGTACATGTTTTGTTTATTTCAATTTGAGACTTGATGAATTGTCGAATTATCATTTCTCTTTTATTTATTTTATATATTTGAGGAGCATACCAAAATATATGTTTGGATCTCAAGAAAATGTGAACAGACAACCATGCTTGTGGACTAAAAAAATTTATACATATACATGGTCGAAAAGGAAGGTATTTTTGAAAAGGGAATATTTTGAAACAATTTATTTAACAATGTGTCAGTCAATGAACGAACGCCTAAGTAGTATAATAAGAGGCATACGGATGAATCTGAGTTGCCATTTTCTTAGTCATTCCATATTTTCATCTCTACATACTTGTGTGTATGTGATTCTTTTTTATTTATTAAAAGATTCAAATTTGTATTTTGGTTTGAATTACAAACAAAACAAAAAAGTTTGTTCAGTACTGAATAACTGATTCAATTTTAGTGTGTTCTACGCTAGATGAATTGGCACTCAACTAAACTAACGCTAATAAAGACCTACAAGTGATTGGAGGTTTTGAGCCCAAGGATCTTTCCGTCGTAGCCATTTAAGGTGGTACAACGAGCCAGCCGGCCAATAAAGAGTGGGGACACTCAAGAAACAGAAAGGAACACTTAAGGAAGGAACGTTTTATTTAACAAAATGCTTTTTGATTTAATGTGGATATCATTAATCGAAGAGCTTTCAGCTACAAAAGATCTAATTTAGCCTCATATGGAACCTTGTTGAATTCAAAATCATTAAACCTTTCTCTACGTTCGGTCTATTATACGTGGAACCTACATATATACTTCACGAACAAAACGTTTCTTATTCCTCTTGATACTAAGTTTCCTCCATTATTTTTTCTACCTTAAAAAAAAACCTCGTTTCATCGACCAACTGAAAAAGAAAAAAAAAAAATTATGAACATGAATCTTGCTGATCCATCAAATTTTACATTTGTTCTATTTTTTATTAAGCTAGTCCTCCTTCTCGCTATACATTTCTTCAGGTCAACAAAACAGAAAGGCCAGCTTCCCCCAGGTCCACGGGGATGGCCTGTCATCGGAAACTTGGTCCACATCAGCCTAAACCGGCCTACTTACCGGTGGCTGCACCGCGTTATGGAAAACATGAAAACGGAGATAGCTTGCTTCCGTTTCGCACGTGTCCACGTCATCACCGTAGCATCAACCGAGATTGCTCGAGAAGTGGTTAGAGACAAGGACGAGGCTTTCGCTGACCGTGTGGAGTCGTACTCAAGCAATCTCATAAGTGAAGGCTATAAGGACGTGATTTTTTCTTTCTACGGGGAGAGATGGAAGCTGCTGAAGAAAATGATGGTGGCCAAACTAATGTCTCCGAAAATGTTGAACAAGTCCCTAAGTGATAGAACCCTAGAAGCGGATAACATCGTCGCGTATGTCTTTAACTTATGCCAATTAGGGTCAACAAAAACTAAAGTCAACGTGAGAGACATCACGGGTGTATATTGCCATGCCGTGATGATGATGATGATGTTTGGTCGGAGGCATTTTGAAGAAGTAGAGACCGAGAACGGTGATGGTCTTGGTCTCGGACCGAAAGAGAAAGAACACATGGACGCAATATATCGATCTCTTGATTGTTTTTTCAGCTTTAACGTAACGGACTACATCCCTTGTCTTCGAGGATGGAACCTAAATGGAAAGGAGGCTGAAGTTAGAGAAGCGGTTGATATAATCAACAAGTGCAACGACCCCATCATCCACGAGAGAATACAATTGTGGAGGGAGAGAGGTGGAAAAGAAACGGAAGAAGATTGGCTCGATATCTTAATCACGCTAAAAGATGACCAAGGAATGTCCTTATTCACATTTGATGAGATTAGAGCTCAATGCAAGGTTAGTGATGTTCACACTATCCTTACAAATAAATGTGGCTATAATTAAATATGTCCAAGAATAATTGCAAAAAAAAAAAAAAAAGGTAATAACCAAAATCGCGATGCATTTTTTTGCTATATATAGGATATCAATGTTGCAACAATCGATAATCCGATGAATAACGTGGAGTGGACCATAGCAGAGATGTTGAATCATCCAGAGATTCTTGAGAAAGCCACAAATGAATTGGACACGGTAGTTGGGAAAGACAGACTTGTGCAAGAATCAGACATACCACAACTCAGTTACATCAAAGCTTGTAGCAGAGAATCTTTTCGGCTTCACCCAGTTAGTCCGTTCATGCCCCCTCACAGAGCTCGAGAAGATACTACCCTCGCGGGTTATTTTGTCCCCAAAGGTATATACAACTCATGCATGCATGTAGAAAAAAAACTAAATTGAACCAAACCATATTTGATTTATTCGAACTCGAACCAAATTCGAAATATGTTAAAAGTATAATACAATTAAATAAATTAAGTTAGCAAACTGCACAAATGAGAGTGTGGGACCACCAGCCAGGGTGGAAGATTCGAGATCGAGCGTATTTCTTAAAATTTATGTTAAAATATCAAAACGGTTTAGATTTATCTTCCTATGGCCGCTACCTTAAGAGGACCATTTGACGCATGGGTCAGGCATATATGTTCATAAGTTCACAACCACGCATTCAAAAAATCTTAGGCGGCAATGCTTGAGCTTTACAAACCATGTGGTATTTGTTTGATTGCAATGATAGGTAGCCATATTCTTGTGAGTCGTCTAGGGCTTGGCCAGAACCCTAAGATATGGGACGAACCAGACGTTTTCAAGCCAGAACGACACCTCGATGGACATGGTGGTAACTCAAATAGCGTGAGTTTAATGGAACCTGATATGCGGCTCGTGACATTCGGCACCGGTCGGCGTGGCTGCATAGGCTCTAAGATTGGGACATCTATGACCATCATGTTACTAGCCAGGCTTCTCCAAGGGTTCGAATGGAGCCACGTTCCTAGAACGAGTAAGGTTGATCTCTTTCCTGCAGATCGTAATTCGTTCACCGCTAAGTCTCTAGTCGCATCTGTTAAACCTAGGTTGGCTCAACGTATGTATCCGAAAGTGCAAACAAAGTGAGAATATTTTGATGATGAATCATTGTAAATTTAAATTACTACATATGCCATTAGTTACAAAGAGCAATAAGAGAAAATTGAGAAAGCGTTAAACTTCTACCTAAGGGAGCTAGGAAAACTCATCTAATTAATCCATAGAAAAGCTGGCCACTCCAACTGTTTTTTTTTTTTTTTACCATATTCTTTGGGTTTTTTTTTTAACTCCGCATGTAATTGTAATAATTTTCTTTGGTTCTTAGACTAAACCAAACAACACATTTTATAACAATACTAACATTTGAGGATTCATCAAGTCATACACACTAAGTACCTCAAATCATTAAATATGGATGGTAACGCATACCTCAAATTAATGTAAGTTGAATTAATTCGTACTTTTTTTTTCGGATTTGGATTACACAGCACTTCTTTATGGTGTAATTAAGCTAGCAGAGTACAAATCTACACAACAGTACTACGTACGTACACTCTCATTTATGTGTATATAATTGCCAAAAAATGTCCTCTTTCTTTACCAAATATAACTAATATACAACAAGTGATGCTTAAATTAATGATTCGATAAACTAAAAAACTAGGAGAAAGAGAAGAATGAGCGTTTGGCAGGAGGGCGTCCGACAGCTCTCATGAGATTAGCAACTTCAACTACTTTTGCAACCTCTGTCCCTCTCTTTGCCTCTGCCGTCGCTCTTCTCTCCTCTGCTTTCCTCTGTGCTTTGGCCACATTGTTTTGCGTTTTCTCCATCGCTTTCGCTTTTCTTTCCTCTAGCTTCCTCTGCATGCATCGATCCCAAATTGTTAGCTAAACTTAAACATACGTGTCTCTGTATATACATCATCAATCTGACATGAATTCACCATTTAGACGATCACTCTTAACCCGGCTTTTATTAAATATTTTTCACTATATATCATGAATTAATCCCTGAAAGATTCGTATAAGTCCACAATGTTTGTTGAACTGTAACAATGATGATGCCACGACGGTAAATATAAAAAACATTAATTAGAAGCTAGAATGTGAGATATATATAACCATCTCTCACCTAATTACATACAAATTATGCCACCACACCATACCTAATATAATTTTCAAATTTTCAAATGAGACGATTATGTTTCCAATTCCAAAATGACATATGGTACCTAATTAAACTCGGCTCCAACAAAAAAAAAAGTGATTTTAATACTTTCTTAATTATACATTAACCAGCCTACCGACCCAATATAGCTCAGAACAATATTTGACATATGTTGTTAGTAAATTCACCTCGATTTTCTTCATCCAAGAATTGGCCTTGTTGATTTGTTCATTAACCCAACCGTTAATAACGGCGTCTTCTCTCTTAAACCTGTTATTGATCTTAGCCAGTTTTGCCGTCTGCCACGCCGTTATCTTCGCTTCCACCTCTTCCCGCTTCACCCTTTGCACTGTCATCCCAACCCCACCCTGACCCTGACCCAACAAACCATTCTCACTACCAGGAACCAAACTCTGACTCGGATACTGGTCCGGCACAATTGCCGAAGGATTCGTCTCCACTTCATGATCCCTCTCCTCGTGAATCCTTATCAAGTTCAAGTCATGTTGTCTCTCTTCTTCACGTTGCGTGACGTTACGAGCCATCGGTTCGTTGTTTTCCATGGATGAGCCAGCGATGACTAGAGCGTTGAACTCTCTGCTTATAGTCGTGAAGTTCTCGCCGGAAGAAGCTCCTTCGCTCATGGTCGTTGTTGACCTTGGCGGAGAAAAATAGCCTCGGAAAGCAGGTGGTGGAGGCAACGTCGTCGTCATCGTCCGGGAGTTATCCTCCGGCATCGGAGTTAGCGCGTGGATGTCTCTCACGACAGTCTCCGTCGTCTCATCCCGGTGGTTACTTCTAGCGTCCTGCGACCTTTCTTGACCGTAAAGAGTCATCATAATCTGAGAATTAGGGTTTACAAATTGTGATCGTCAAAGAAGAAGAAGATGATCATGGCAAGCTAAAATTGGTTTTTTGATATTGGCTTTGGTAATGTCAAAGGTTTTTAGCTCTGATTTTGATTAGATTAGAGGAAAAAGATCACTACACGACAAAAAAATGGATTAAAAATGTAGAATTCTCAAGAAGGTTATAAATTTAAAAATATGAAAAAGGACCACTTCGTGAAAACTACACTGGTCCGGTGTATAGCGACTGCATTTAACCTTCGGAGATGTGCTTTGTCTATTGATCATTGATTAGCCAAGAGACAAAAAAATATTGCTATCAACTAAATATTTTCACATATTACAGTCTAAAACTAAGTTGTGATCGTAATTTCTAAAGGTTGAAACAAATGTTGTAGTGATATATGAAGTTTGATTACGCATTATATGATTCTTAATTATCCTTTTTTTGGAAAAATAAAAAATTGACAAGTTAGTTTAATAAAAATATTTTTTAGTAGGAGAGACAATTTTATAAGAGGTAAAACTAATATTAAGAGTGAGTGTCGGCAAGTTTAGACCCTACCACGAAGACAAGAGATAATACACATGTCGCTTATGAAAGATTGTTGTCGACGTGGCCATATTTGATTAGTTGAATATTCCCCCAAAAGAAAGTCGCGTATGTCAGCATCATAAAATAAATCTAATGGTTTGGAGATACCACTTGTGCGTGGCCACGTTTCACATGTCACCTTTGATTATATTCGTAGTTTTCTGATAAGCTTGGTAGTGATTTTAGCAATTTGTTATATCTGTCTGCTTTTTTCATTATCACGTATTATCAACAACATTTAAATTTTAAATACCCCATACTACAATACAAGTTAGTTTTAATCACTAGTACATTTGTTTCGACCTTTAGAAATTACACACTTTGAACTACACAAGACAAGACAATTAAAGTTTTCACTTACACACACATGGCCTCATACTACTAGAATTCGAATCACACACAAAGCAAGTTACATCCTACACTTAGATCTGGACCATACTGTACACTTAAATCGTCTGCTTTATTTTGTTGATGTGAGAGGACGACCCACCGAACTGACGGCTACGGGTTACTGGATTGTCATAACGTTTCATGTCTGTGACTTGCTTTCTCCTAGAATTTATCACAAAGAAACCAGTCCAAACAAAATAAAGCACTCGATCGGTACTCTCCAAGAGATACACAAAGCTTCTAACATAACCAAAACAGATAATCAGTTCATCAAAGCTAAAGACAAAACATAATTAAGCATCTAACTTCTAGCGATATCCATTTGTTTAAATTTTGTGCAATATTTTTTCAATTATATATTATTAAATTTTCTCAAATAATCATGTCTCAATCTCTTTCTTATGTTGTTTTTGTAGGTTTGGAAGTAATTAAGCAAATATGTCCATCCATATATGCAAATATGTTTATATCATGTTCAATTGATTCATAAAAAGGTAAAATTAAGTATATTGAAAATGTTACAATAACCTCCTCACTCTGTCTCGGTTAGTTTTAAAACAATATCTGACTTCATTCATAATTAGTTCAAAAACTAAAATATTTTAATTCTAATAAGAAAACATATATATATATATATATATTCAGCATTTTAGATCTATATAAAATTGTTAATTTTTCATTCTATCAGCTAAGTATATAAAATCAGTTCTCTTTTATGAAAATTGTAAAATTCATACTTAATTATTTCTATTTCATGTAACTTTCACCAGTATTTATCTTATAGTAATAATCATGATTTCATTTTCTTTCACCATAAGCCAGATTTTGTTTTCGGTTTTTATTCCCCTGGAGTGGTTGAGAAAATATTTTGAATTTAAATTTTAATTTTACAGACTATGGAATATATGTAGTTTAAAATAGTTTTAGTTTTTAATTATTTTTGGTATATAATTTAAATTTTGTTTTAGGACATTACAAGAATATACTATATTTTAATACTTGATTACCTTTTTTTTTTTAAATTACAATCAGATGATATATATACATATATACATGTCAAGGTGAAATCATTAGAATGAAGCCTAACATTAAAAATTAAATTTCATAGAATTTAAAATTAAAAATAGAAGCTTATCTTGACATTGTAGTTCATAACTTCATATCATTGTATAAAAAATATTAGTTTATCACTTACAAAATTATCTACATTCTATTTATCGACTACTTTGTTTGTTTTGATAGTTTATATATTGACTACCTGAGTGTGATTTATAATGAATAAAACAAAGCTAAATATTTGAATATTATAGACTTATAGTAGTAAAATGTATGTGAGAGCAAGTTTCATAATTTTAGAGTAACTTCTAATTATTTGTATGATAAATAGAAATTTTTATAAGATTAGAAAAGTAAAAAAAAAAATGAATAACTTTGCTTTACATAAAAGTGTAACTAATCGCGCGCGAGCTATTATCTAGTATTTAATATGAAAAGTGGTCTTGTTTTGTGGTTACTAAACCCAATTTTGCTTATGTTTCCGGAGAGAATCTTTCCTTCATAGTCGACTCTCCATATATTCGACGAGAGTAGATTTTGAGGAGGAAAAGACATAAAAAATGTGAGATAATGAGCGGTGCAGGCACCCACTATCTACACTAATCTATCTTTGTTACCTTAATTTGAAGCATTCTGTCTTGTTTTATTTTCTTTTACTATATTTCGATTGTGACCCAAAGAATTCAAATGATACAATCATACAAAGAATAATCTCAATCATTTGTTTTTTTTTTCTTTTTGTAATGAGAAATGGGAAATAAGGGAGGGAGTCACGTATTTCCTATCCAATTAACTTAGCTGTCAAAAACTGTTTGAATCCATCTGTCTTAGATATAGTAGACATGGGCACTAAACTTGTAAAGCTTGTTTAATCTTCAACATTAGTCATCGGTCATCGGTGCATCTTGACACTAGTCGTATTCGTATCGCCCCTGATCGTTCTGTTATTTTTGTTTGGTTTCTCAAAATCACCCTCAATACTAACTAAGAAACAATCGACCAAATTTCTTAACTCCAAAAATATGTCTTTCTAATAATTTATTTGATCCAACCACACAAATAAGTCATTAACAGTAACACAACTTTATTTCAACCTCCCTACGTATATTACTTAATTATTCTTATTACTTAACTTAATTAAATATATCAAAATACTATATCATCTTAACAAAACTAATAAAAATTTGACAAGTAAAAATGTGAAATATAAAAAAATTAAGAGCCACCTCTTGACTCAACAAGAGTCTCTATCTATCCTCTCCTCGACCTATTATTATTTTAATATGACAAGGAACCGCCACCGAGAGAGGCAGCTTTTGCCTACACCGAGACAGAGACTCGATCATCTCCCAATTTGTCTCCTTTTATATTCAAATAAGGATTACAAATCGAGACAAAACTTTGGAGAAGATCGAATCTTCTTACTGCAAAGAGCTTTATTTTCTCATTCAAAAAACCTTTGAATTGTTTCCTGCAATCCTAAAAAACAAAAAAAGCCTTCGTCTTTATCTCCTATTTCAGGGTGTTCATTCTCGAGGTACGAATTGTTTGATTTTGGCCTTATTCTCATTGATACCTCTTTTTTGTATGTTACGTTACGATTCCTGTCTTTTTATTATTCCCATGAATTCTGCATTTGGGTTTTGACTAAAGTGTTTCAGTTTTTTTTGCTTATGGGATTCCAATTCCTTGAATTCTTGTTGAAACTTAGATAAAGGTTTGCTCTTTTAATATATATTTTAATTATATATGATCTCTTATATGTGCTTGTAGTGCCATTGCTCAGGTTGTGTTGTTGTTCTTCTTGGAGACATAGAATCTCTCTCTATGGTGAGCCACCAGTTGCTCAATGGATGTTTGCTGATAATTCTGATTCTAAGTTCTATAATTTCTTCACTTTTTGATGGTTCTTTTCTCTTTTTATTGTTGTTGTTAGGGAGAAGCTCCAGCTTTTTTAGTGGATCATCCGGAGAACGGACACTCCAATGGCGTCGGTGTAAAATCTGAAACCAACAACACTGAGATATCAGTCGATATCGGCCATCGAACAGTAAGTCCAATTAAGGTTTTGATCCAAGTTTGTTTAAAACTTGGTTGATAATGATCTGATTTGAGGTTTCTTTTTGGGAAGTTTGTAATTGGTGGAAATCATGAAAGGAACACTTTTTCCATTGGGGTTCGAATTCATGACAAGAACAGTAACAACTGGTGGGTGTATGTTATGTAGCTTTCTAGAGATTCTGTGGCAAGAATTGTTCTTTACATGTCAGGAAGAAATCTTAAAGATTTGAGAATGACTTGGTGTTGTTGTAGGTTTAGTCCTATTGTGCTTGGGACAGGTCCTAAGCCTAGCAAGGGGTACTCCGCGTCTGTTCTTAAACAAGGTCGGATTTTGGTTATTAAGAAAGGTTCACCTTGCAATGACTCCATCTGGTTCCTCGAGGTTGGTAATTAGTTGCAGCAATTTATGATGTTTGATAGTATTGTTTTGGAGTTCTCATGTGTTGAAGTTGAAACATTGATAGGTCGATAGTCCTTATGTGCGAGAACAGAAGAAATTACTAAAGAAGGAAGAAGTTGTTGCTTGGAGTAAAGGTGTGAGAGGCAATGCTGAGAAGCCTATTGTTATAAGCGGTCCTTCTGGAGTTGGGAAAGGAACGCTTATAACAATGCTTATGAAGGAGTTTCCTTCAATGTTTGGGTTCTCAGTGAGCCACACAACTCGATCTCCGAGGTCTATGGAGAGAGACGGTGTTCATTATCACTTTGCTGAAAAAAAAACTTATGGAGAAAGAAATCAATGATGGGAAGTTTCTTGAGTTTGCTTCTGTTCACGGTAATCTCTATGGAACCAGCATTGAGTCCGTTGAGGTGGTAACAGATTCAGGAAAGGTATATAACAAAACTTTATGATTGATCGATTGATCCTTTCTGTGCGATTGGTTCTTAAACGGCGAGTTTCTCTTTTGCTCAACACAGAGATGTATACTCGACATTGATGTTCAAGGGGCAAGGTCTGTGAGAGCAAGTTCTCTTGATGCAGTATTCATATTCGTATGTCCCCCTTCTATGAAAGAGCTTGAAGTTCGGCTCCGTGCTAGGTAAAAAATCAGGCTTTACAATACGAGTTCTTGATATCTTACATTACAGTTTCCAGGACTATCATTATCAATCTATCTATTTTCTTAAAAAAAACAGAGGAACCGAGACAGAGGAGCAAATTCAGAAGCGGCTTAGAAATGCTGAGGCAGAGATCAAAGAAGGGCAATCGTCAGGCATTTTCGGTCTTATGTTGTATAATGACAACCTTGAGGAATGCTATAAGAAGCTCAAGGTGAACCACCTTTTGTTAATTGCTCAAAATGTTGTCATGTTCTGAATGCATAACAGTACCGGCTCTGTTTCCAGAAACTCTTGGGGCTAGATGGAGTCTCTCTTGTCAATGGTGTAGAAAGTGAGAAACTGAACACTATGCATAGATTTCTTTTCCATGAAATAAGTAAATGTGGAAACTAATTGCTTATGATTCTGCAGTAGAAGGGATCAATCTTCCCACCGAGCACACAGTATCCAAAATAGAAGATAAGATCATTGTTCAAGAAACAGGAAAAGAAACAAGGAACAAGTAAGCAGTTAACTGAGCTTAGAAGTAATGTTCTTATGTTTTTGATAATCTCTCTGAACTTGTATAAGTTATAATATGACCTTCTGGTAAATGATGGTATGCAGGATTGTGTTGGACTTATCTTCGCTAAATGGAGGAGCACCGGGTAGAACAAGGGGGATTCTTGTTGACGCCATTAAGTTTTAAGCTGACAAAAGAGAAAACTGTTATTTCATTCATTACAGTGCCGTTTTTCCTTGGTTTAGATAAGACATTAAAAGAGTTTAAGTGAATGATGATGATGATGATAACTAAAGAGTTTGGGATGTTGATATTGTTCGTTGTAATTTGGATTGACAAGAATCGAAGAATCAAATTTGAAATTCTTTTAGATGTTGGTTCTTGAGTTGAGGATCAAATTCAGAAAAGCATGACTTGACACATGACTCACGATTTGGATGTACAAAAAGGCTTGAATGATCTTTGTCATGTCTTGGGAAGAAAAAGACAGCAGTTGGTGTCAGTTAACAGTTGCGCTTTTAAAAGCAGCCAATGAGATTACAAAGAGGAAAAGTAAAGAAAGAGACAGCCAAAGAACAAGTTGGGACTTTGGAACAAAGTCTCATATGTGTCATGTCCTCTTCATCTTGCTCTCTGCACCGCTCATATACCGCAACTGCTTTTGAATCTTTAGGCTCAGGATCACTCTGGTGGGGCTAAAGTCGGTCGGATTGTAGTATAAGGAAGATTCGTGTAAGCCCACTAATGGTTCTGTCCTGAACATGGTCCTGCTCCACCAGTACAGACACTTGTACAAAAGACTTTAGAATCTGCCAAAACACACGCGTGGAGTGACGTGCAGTAGTAGTAGTAAGTAGTAACTAACAAAGCTTCTCTTTAAACTTCTCAGAGCTTATTTACTTTGATTATCATGGTGGAACTTGTGAGAGATGAGTAAACATCATTCTCTAATTGGTCCAGCTCATTGAACGCTTTGAGGTCCATTAAAGATGCAACAGAACACTGCTTCAGCTATTCAGCAAAAGACACTTCCTTTCACAGACTCAAAAGATCAAAGCTACGACCTTACAAAAATTGAAACAAGAATCATCAGCCTTCACTACTACAAATGTTGTTAAAAATCAGATCCTCAAACTATACACACTTTATTCACTTAAGAGCCTTTATGGCTCGTACAACGATTGACTAGACTCTGATGAGTTAGTCGGTGATGATCTTGCACAAGCAAAAGGCGGTGGTGGTGGATCAACAGACAATGTACCTTCCAAAACCTTCACCACTTCCCCCATTGATGGTCTTAACCGTTCATCCGCCTGAACACACCAAAACGAGATTCTCAAAACCCGCTCTAGCTCCTCTACATCGAAATCTCCTTCTAACATTTTGTCCACAACGGTCTCTTTCCTCCCTTCAATCCATTCTCTATACACCCATTCACTCACTACTCCTTCTGGTTCATATCTACCCGTTACTAGAGCTAAAACCGTCTTCCCAAAATCTTCAACATCTTTATTTGCAGCACATAGACCAAATCCATACTCAGTTAACTTAGCTTCCAAATCCTCCCCGAGAAGAATGTTTCCACAGTTCAAGTTCCCATGACTGACGAATTCCCTGCATTCTGTGTGGAGGTAACAGAGAGCTTTAGCCACGCTTAAGCAGGTTTCAGTTCTTATCCTCCAAGTTAGTTTCTTGCTTCGTAAAGGGTCAACAATGTGGTCGAGTATTGACCCGTTCTTAGCGTATTCGTACACTAGAAATCTCCTACCTAGCTCGCAGCAATAACCTTCAAGCTTGGCTAGGTTCTTGTGATGCATTGTACCTATCTTTGATGCAGAGCTCCTAAACTTCCTTTCTTCTATTAACGTCGCTTCCATTTCTTTAACCGCAACAAGTTCATTCTCCGGCATAACCCCTTTGAATATCCCTGGTCCTATGTTATGATCAAAGTTATCAGTCATGGCCTTTATCTCATCGACAGAGAAGATCATCACACCTTTTGGATTTGCAGCTTTGGAGAATCGATCAGCTTTCTTCTTAGCTAGCTGCTTCTTCCTCTGGTAGATATACACAACAACACCAAGCTGAAACCCGAGAAACAGAACAAGTGTAGTGGAAGTTGCACCGATAAGACAAGGAAGACAGATACTGTGCGACTTCGTTACAGTCACTGGTGGTGACTCTTTAGACACGTTTGGATTAACAGCAATGGGATCCAAACATGTTTTCACATATGATAACGAACTCAGAGATGGATCAGAGTAACCACTGATATAACGAGTCAGCTTCATGCGACATTGAGGATTCCCATCGTTCGTGTAAGTGACTGCAGTACAAGCAGAATCATCTGAACACACCTTCTTGCATCTCAGGGAGCTAATCCCTGAAACAACAGAATCATTAGCAGGGTAGATTCCATACAACTCCAAGTTCTTGAACTTCACCATGGAGAAACCAGATTTGCAGGTTGGTTTCTGATAAGGCACCAAGCATTTAGGATCCGAGAGCGATACAAAAGCGTTAAAAGGGCAAGTGCATACAGAGGATCCAGAACTGTTAAAGGAACAAACTTGTGATCCACAAGTTGCGAAAACACGACACTGATTCTCAACAGCTTGCCAAACCGGTTTCCAAATCTCTGAATCCTCGTTCCACGAGTACATTCTCAGATTACCATCACGGTCAAGTCTGACAAACCTGAACTTGACAGTGTCGTTATGATCTTCCCCAAACACAGACCAAATAGGTCTCATCAGATCTTGATCCTCAAGTAACAGAGCTCCCTCAGAGGTAAGCACAGCACCAATCTTCTTCTTCTTCTTCAAAGCTTCGTTTCCGCTTGACCAGAAAGTAATGTTACTCTCCCATCTCAGCTGCAACCTCCCTGAATCCTCCAAATGAAGACTGTAATAGCTAGACCTAGAATTCTCACTAGCAGCTCTAAGCATCTCAAAAGAAGGTAACTTTTGGTTAGGAAGCAAAGTATCAGCAGGAGTATCAAAGCTTTGCCAAACAATCTCTTCTCTATCTTTCAACAACACAAGATTACCATCGTCACGAAGCAAAGCAGAGGATACAGAGAACCGGTTCGTCTTGCTGTTCCAAACCGGAACACCCAAAGAAGAATCAAACAAAACCAATTCTCCATTACTAGTGAGCTCGAAGTAGGAACTGTTATCAGTAACGTAAACAACAGCACCAGCAACCCAAACAACCTTACGCTGATCAGAAGGGATAGAATCGGAGTTAAACCGGATACCGATACTAAACCGGTTAGGCAAACCAGGTGGGTTGAAAAACCCTAGAGCAAAATCACCATTGTTTGATACCCACAAGGTGTTTTCACCAACAACGAGCTTAGAACCCAGTTGAATCTCTGAAACCACGAACTGAAAGAAGAGTAGAGAGAGAGACAAAAGCAGAAGTTGAAGCATCTTTTTTTTTGTGTCTGAATCAAAATCCAACAACAACAAGATACTAGGAAAGAGACTCTGCTTTCATCTCAACATCATCCCCAAAAATCCAAAACCTGTGTTTCAAATTTAAAAAAAAAAAATCAAAACTATAAAATGGGTGAAATAAAAAAGATAGAACTTCAAACTTGTAGAAGTTAAAGTTTCTAAAATTGGACCCCTACACAGTTATATCAAATCACACCAAAGTATCAACAAATTGACTCTGAAGAAATTAAAATAGTGTTGTTGACAATTTTTTTTATCTTCAGAGAAAAGAAAAAAAAGCGAACTGAACTTTCGAAGAAGAAAGATATGTGGAGGGTATTACAGTAAAGATTGACCATAAAAATTAAAAACAGAGACTTTTTAAGCTTTGATAAATGGGACCCAAGATTGTTGAGTTTGAAGAAAAGCTCCTTGAGTTGAGTGGGTTACTATAAGAATTTCAGAGAATGAAAGCTGTGAAAAAACGAAATTATATCAAGAGGAAGACAGTGAAGACGCACTATACTAACCACAGTAACCAGTAGGTAGACGAAGAGATTGAAAGAGACGTTTTTTTTTTCCTTTCTTTCTTTCTTTCTTTTTCTTAGAGAGAAACAGAGTTTGAGATCTTGAAGAAGATGATGCCAAATACTAATGTGAGAAATCAATCTCTGGAGAAAGGAGTTTGAGATGAATCTGATAAGTATCTTTTTTAGAAAGAAAGGATGTTGTTGCTTCTCTTCTCTTGTTTGGCCAATGTGAAAAGGAAGAAGTGGTTTATACTTAGCGCCGATACAAAAAGAAAACATTTTTTTTTTTTTTTTTGGGGTATGGCTTTTAATTGAACTTTGTCGTTTTCCTTTTTACGAGTTGTCTTTTAAAAGAAGAAGGAATGCAAACAAATAGAATGTATTTATTTTTGATTACATCTTTAATCCAACAACACTTAAAAAAAGATTCAAAATCCGAACATAAGTTTTTAAAATCTTGATTGTTTGTTTATCATAACTGTGACTAATTAACGAGTTTAGATTGATAGAAGAGCGTGTGTAAATTAGTTAAGGGCTGAAAATGGTCAAATTTATTTAAGCCAATAAACCATTGTTTAGCGTAAAGTATCAATGTGTATAATGTGTAATCAACGAATTTAGTGGTTCATATTCTCTGTTGATTCACACTTATTAATCTTTAGCTGTGGTCCCTTGTCGTCATTTGTCTCTTAATCTCTAATTAAATTTGGATACTAACGATAATAATGATAAAGCACCAATAATTATAGCAAAAAATAATTACGAGAACCAACAAACAGTTCTTTTAATGATTTGATGATAGACTAAAGAAAAGGATGGATTCGGTATGTGATTCGGCATAGGATCCCTGTGACCCTGTCCGTCGGTACTGAAAACTAATGAGTGAGTTTAGTGTTTAGTTAGGCATTTTATATCTCAGTTTTATCACTATATTTGGTTTTCTTTGTTGTCTTTATAGATTAGTCGATCAATATTGTTTCTTCGATCATCAACTTACAAATAAAAATATATCTAGCTATAAATTGTTATCCAAATTAGTATAATAGTATATAACTATTCATAAATAATTTAGGATATTTTTTCACATATATCTAAAACATATAAATGTTTATGGCAAATAAATAAAAAAATTGAAAATTTGAGTAATTCGAGCAAAATATTTAATAAGTAGTTAAATAAAAAGAGGGGGTCAGCTTTGGACAGGAAGGGTTTGACGAGTTGCCTTGCCTCGGTTAAAGAATGTCGGGGCCTTTCAGTCTAGCACGTGTGTGTCTACATTCGCTTTCTTATCTTTTCACTCTTTTTGTTCGAAGCAAAACGCTCAAGTCTTCACGTTCGAATATAAAACTCGCTTGTTGAAAATGAAATACTACTATTTTGACATTTTTCTGCGCTTATACTATTAAAGTACTCGGTTAGAGGGTTGTTAATTCAATTACACGAATCCGAGTAAAAAAAAAAAAGAAATATATGACACGTTTTTTAATCAGAGAAAGACTTATTAAACTATAGAATGAAGAATCTCGACGTCAAAGCACTTGTTTAGTAGAAGAAATATACTCAAGAAAAAAAAATTGAAAGTAACTTCATCTTTTCTATATATTTGTGTGTAGAAATATTTTACAGAAACAAATATTGATGAACGAGTAGTGGAAGATGAGAGAGATTCCCTTGTTAAGCTTTTAAGTTATTTTTCACTTTCAAAAGGAAACTTTTCTTTAACTTTTCTCAGTAGACAAATAATGCAAAATAACTTTGTCATAAAGCTCATGCGTTGCATGCAGATTACAAAGCCATGAGTGTTAAACAAAAAGAAAGAAGTTATTAATTGTTGGATTATAAAAATGAAAACTGTTAGTCGTCAAAGTCAAATCAAAACTTAAAAGAAATGACAAAAATGGAGATTTGGAGAAGAGGGAAACCATGGGGCATGGGATATGCAAACAGAGAGGATGGGTTACGGGTACTGTGTCTTACGTTCTCTATTCATAGGGTCCATTCATCACTCAATCTCCCCATTTTTAACATGGAGCAGTTGAACAAATTGGACTAATTTGCACCCTTTTTCGTGTTTTACGTCATTATTACTACTACTTTTTACCTTTTTTAATATATATACTTTTTTTTATGCCAAAAAAAAAAAATCAATATTTAAAAACCCAATAAGCCATATGACAAAAAAAAAGTTTACAGAAAGTAGGATAAATTGACAATAATGTGTAATCCGTTACGTCAAAAAAAAAAAGTTGTATAATCCGTTGGAAACTATATAGAATCTAGTATTAGTTAAGTTTGATACATGGATTGATGAATGCAATTTGTTTCGACGGTTGTTAATCTCAAATTCGATTTCACATTTTTGAAAGAGAACTATAAAACATACTTCAACCTTCATCTGTTTGAGAAGGTTCTGGAAGATATATCATCAATCTTTAATCATCTCTTCTAAATTTCTACTAATCAATACTGATAAAAAGAAAGAAAACATAGTAAACACAAAATCGTTAATTAATAAAACTAGGCCTATTATGTTATCTTTCCACGTTACGGGCTCAGTAGTATTCACCTATTAGCTAGTTGGGCTTGGAGTTAGGTTTGATTTGCTCCAGTCATGAAACTTTTACATTCGTCATTTTTCCCGACAATGAAATTAAATGAATATTATTCGTTAGAAAGAATAGAATTATATATTATGATATTTTACATATCGTGTCTATAGTGCATCTTATGATATTTCATTTCATCTATTTGAAACAAGTACATGGACCCCCACAATTGCGATTATTAAAGGAAAAAAGAAAAAAGAGAGAAAAAATGAGGAGCCACAAACAAAGATATCAGAAGAAAAGTTGCATCTACGGTTCGTAACATCCCATATGTCCCAAAATGGACCGAGGTTGGGTTCGGTTGTTTTCTCTTGTTCATATCACTTGACGTATATAGCTTCTTTTTCTTGTGGATATAATTTTCTATATTTCAACATATCTTATAATATTTTTACGTGTATCCTGTAGAAATACATTGCTGTACTGCTATTTTGTCCTGCAAAAGTTCTTGTACCGGAGTTTTTTTTATCATCAATCGAATAAAAATGAGGATATATATAATATGAGAAATATGTTGTTCCTCTATTTAATGTCTACACACTCATCAACATCACCAAACTCTTTGAAAGCGAACATATCTCCATTCAGTAGCCATCTCACCACATGACCTTCTCTTTAAGCTTGTCTCTTGGCACATATATAAATGATAAAAGTATGAAAATGAAGAATAGTACAAGAATCCATAACTTCATATTAATCAATTATTTATTAGGAGCGTAACATCGCGACTGTATTATAATTATTCTATGCAGAGATAAAAACATCCGAATTAAGTTTTCCCATATTGTAGAGATATATTGTAGCTAGTACATTGACGTGTTCATTTCCAAAGAGAACAAAGACGTCATCTATGTCTTTTTGAATTGCCAAATGGCACCCCTTCTACTAAGAATTTGTGAACACTCACGAATATCATATGAAAATCCATTTCAATATATAAGACAATATTTTAATTCCTAAATTTATTCTCAATAATTATGAATCTCGATTGAGTTTTTGTTAGGTACTAATTCAATTCAAAATTTCAGCTTTACTTTATTTTCTACCTAATTGTTGATGAAATGAGTTATAACTAGCTAGTACTCACCCTTATATTTTACTAGTACTATTAGTTAGAATCTACTTAATTAAGTGCGCAAGCTGAAAAATATATCCACCAAACTGTTGACACACATATTTATATATGAAGATTTATTATCTGATAAATGTATTGATTTAAGGTTTTTAGAAATAGTATAAAAATTAGCAAAACTAAATGTTAAATACATTATCTAAAAACACGAAATTCGAATATTTTCATCGTGACCGACATATCAAGTTATAACAACTTACAAAACCTACATGTACTTTTGGCGTTTTTTTCTTTTTCATATATGTATTGTTGGTTTATAAGTTTTTTTTTTTGTGTGTGGAGGTCATATAGTACCAACGATGTACTTTTTGTCACAAACCTATTCATGGAATGGAAAAGTCACCTTTTAACTATCAACAAAAATATATGCTCAACAAAAATTTGTTGCATATGATAATATATGAATTGTAAACATTACAAGTTTTTATAAATAATAGTCTAATTTAAGTGCTTCTATCAGTATAACACAAAAATATGACAATATGAACGAAACCAATGGTGCTAAATCTATCGGCTACCGGAGAGTGCAAAACATCATCACATTGTTTTTGTTACCACTGTCGTAACATATCTATAGCAGCATAAAATAAAATTTAATTATATGAACCAAACCAATGATGATAAATTAATTGGTTACCTGTAAATGCAAACCATCAGCACAAAACTGAGTTTGAGTTCTACTGCAATTGCAAATGCTAGATAGGTAAAAGTTGACCTGAACTAAATCCTGAAATAAAATAGCAAAAAATAAAACGAAATCTCATTATTGTTAAGTAACGAGAGAAAATGAAAGCATATGATAAGATAGAGGGGATAGTTGGAAGAGGTTTGCGCCCTGTGGTCTGTGGATGCAACAAGGCGATTAGAGTTGGGGTAAGCGTTCACGTGGAAATCAAATAAAAGAGACTCAGACAAAACACCACAAAGTAAAACACACAAACTCGCATTTTCCCTTTGGCCAAGTTTGGTCACTATCGGGTCCCTTCCATTATTGCTACTACTCCCCTAATTCTTACATACACACACGTGTCACCTTTTTTAAAAACCGATTGTAAATTTTAAAATGGTATTTTAGGTAATAGAACCCACAGTAATATCAAGGAAATAGGTTACCACATTTTTATTATTGATCAGTTTTGAATTAGAAATTCTGAAAATCTGCATGGTATTAAAGTCCATATTATTGATCCAAATAGGTTTGTCAAATATGATCCAAATATGTTTTTCCTTGTTAAAATATATTGGCTCTGACTGGTAACATGACTTAACATTGAGTTAAGTTGAGTTATGGTCTTAACTCAAAGTTTATTCAAAAATGTTACCAATCAAGAAAAAAAATAATTTTTTTGAAGTTGAGTTTGAATAATCATGTGTTATGGTTGATGTACAAATTTGAGGTATATCCTTTGTAAAATGGCTAACTCAAAAGATTATTCAACATCATGGAAATTTCCATGTGTTAGAGTTGAGTTATCAGTTTAAAATTATTCAAACTATTATTTAAAAAAAAATTATTTGTTATTTGTTTCTATTTTTATGCTAAACACCCGTAAACAACTTTGGTCAAAGATTTTTCAAAAAATTTCTTAATTTCTAGTTTTCATTAGACTCTTTAAAAAAAAAAAAGTTGTTCCTACTATTATTCCTCGTTGAAACGTACATGGAAATTTAAGTTGTATATATAGATGCCTAAAGCTTATTGTCAAATAAGCACACTTTGAAGAAACAGTAGTATGGTTTTCTTTCTTCTACTCTTTTTATCCATCGAGTTTATTATATATGTTTAAAAATACTAGTGCATATTACTAATTTATTTTATTTGTTTTTGATGAAGATGTCTAATGAAGGTGGTGCAGCTGGTGGCGAGGATGTTGGTGGGAGTGGAAGTATCCGCCGTAAGAAGGTAATGAATATGTCACATGCGCAGTTTAAAAATGTTGGATGTTTAGTATTTAATTTTTACTGTATATTATAGAAACAAATTGTATGGGATGATGAGTATATCAGAATATTCTTGGAGCTTCTTGATGTTGAATTAGCCAGAATTAGATACAAGCAGAAGCTACCAAAAGAAATCGGCCGAGTGCGGATTTGTGAAAAGTTTTTGGAACAAACTAAGATAAATCTTCCGTGGGATTCTTTCAAGAGAAAATACGATGCTTTGAGAAATAAGTGGAATGCTTATAAGAGGCTGAAAATTTTCACTGGAATACACCATGATGAGAACACTGGTTTGATTTACATGGATCCGGACTGGTGGGTTGACCGTGAAAAGGTATTTTTTTTTTGTAGTTTAAATTAGTTAATTTATATATTAATAGTAACTTAAGGTTATGTATTATTTTTTGTAAGTCCAAAAATAAGGTTGTTTGTAATACGTATTTTATTTTGCTAGCTATCATATTAATATTCTTAAAAAATATTGTGCAGGAGATACCATATGCCAAAATTATCCGTGAAGA
>NC_025689.1:3089976-3109382 GCF_000633955.1 Camelina sativa | reverse complement strand
CTTACTGCAACTCGATTTTGATAACTCGTGTTACCAGTCAGAGCCATTATCTTGACAAAAATACTAATGCTAAATGATTATATGGATTAAATAGTCAATTTAAAAACAAAACTATATTTGTTGTTCTACCGGAGCAACAAAACAAAACAAAACAAAACTATAATAGTCAATTTAGAATCCGCGAGATGCCGATGGTAAGAGCTCTACCGGAGGCGTTGCTACGCGGAGTGGAAGAGGGAGATTCACGGCGAAGAACGAGAGAAGAAGGCAGATAGATCGGTAGACTGGAGATTCTGGAGGCTTCACGGGATCGGTGATGATAGGGGAGGTAGTCTCCGATCCGGCGGAGCTAAGCCACCGTCGAAGGTCCGCTTATCTACTCCCTGCTGCCTCTCTCTCTCACGACTGAGCGTGAAAACCTCCTTGACGAAGGGCAGATCGGATCTCTTCCTCCTTCCCAAGACGGCTCTACGGTGGCAGGATGGCAATGGATCTTGGATCACCATCTCTGTTCGGTTACCGTCGCTCAGGCTCACCGGAGGTCCTGTTCCGGCTGAGTATCCGCAAATATTGGGCGGCGGCTGCAAGCGAATTTTTCATTTGCAGATTAGGGTTTCGCGGGTGCCGGTTTAGTTCGGTTTGTGAACTCGGCCGGTTTTGTTTCCATCGGTTTAGTTGGTTAATTGTAAATGAGTTGGACCCTTATGGGATTCTGTATGGGCCTACTCCGGAAATAGCCCTTTGAGCGCTATATTTTTATAAATTGAATACCATTTAACAAAAAAAAAAAAAAACTATATTTGTTGTTTTTACTTTTTACTTATGTCCATTTTATATTTGTGAAACAGTTATGTTAATTTTGTATTTAATGATTCTAGATTTCTTTTTGCTGCATGTAAACAAGAATGAGAATTTTGTAGCGTATTTTAAAATAGCGTTCGACCCATATTACTACTTATGAAAAGATCCACGCTGTTAAGTTTTTTTTTTTGGATTAACAATTTTATGTGTGATGATTGGTCATTAGTTAATGTCGGACTCGTTCTATTAATCTTGTTGTCCACATGATCCAAAAGTAATCTCTCGTGCATTAGCATGAGGATAATGCTTTTTCTTATGTTTATATACTTTTATTTCCTTATCTGTAATAAGTATATTAATGGATGGAGCATCCACTGAGTATTATATGGAGACGAGAATTTATCATCACTTATAATAATTAGTGAACGGAGTGAAGCCTCGCGAGTGTTCTCCTCCCACTGGACGAGTGATTGAGGTCGTCAAAACTCGAGCAATAATGACTTATGATTAATCATTATTATTTCAAATTATTTAAAGTATCGGATCAGGTCAAAAATAGAAGTTACATTAGCACGATAAATATTAAACAAAATTGCCGACATCAATTTTTTTTGCCGACATAAAAATGAAATAACAAAATTATAGCGTCAGTAGTATTCGTTTTTCATCGTTACGGAAAGATAAATAATTTGAATTTGGGTGGAAAGCTTTTCCAAAGGTAAATACTAAATAGCATATAACCAATATAAACCCAACCTCAGAGACTATTCTGAAAGGCTTTAATCAATAACTTAGACTGTATAAATGTATATAATGGATTTTAGTTCATATTATACTGATGCATCTTAAACCTTTTTCCACTGTTAAATTTCTACTACAATATTAATCTACTTCTTCTTTAATCTTTTCAAATTTGTTATAATAATATTTTTGGTATGAATCAACTGAATAATAGATATTGTATATATATAGACTGTTTTAGGTAAGTACACAAACATTGAAAAAAAAAGTTAAGTACAAAAGCAAGCCGGTTTTTACTGTTGGTTTTGTTGGACCACCCTAAACATTTTCTATGGATTACTGAAATTATTTTAAATTTCCTCTCGAGATGCTTTATGTTTAAAAAAAAAAAGAAGTAAATTATTAAAAGTAAGTAAATTTTCATCTCTTTAAGTTATTATATGACTATTATATAATTTGCAACAACCATAATTATATATAATGAGGACATTTCTGTGTTAGATTTTCTCCCTAATATTGTTGATGCAATGTTTTAACCATCATTTGGAAATGGGGATATGTTCTCTGCCGAACCAGAGTGAACCCTTTTAAAAGAAACAATAATCAAATTTCAATATTGAATAAGTTTTAAGAAAAACTAAAATTTAAGCAATCTTCAAAATACGCTCTTCAATCCAGACAAAAGATATTAACATCTCAACTTTTTGAATTTGTAAGTCCAAATAATAACAACAAAATCCAGTAAAAACAAATGATCTGGTAATAGTGACAAAAAGACAATGATGGTGCATTTCTTACAAAATCTGGAATAACTCTAGTATAATTAAAAAAATTTGGACGAAATAGCTAAAATAATTTTATTATCAACAAGAAGCAGAAATGTTTGAATGCATTACTAATTAAAGGAAAAACAATTTTTTGTCAGATAAATAAATGAAATTCAGAAGAATTCATTTGATTTTTTTGGGTTTTTTTTAAAATCCAATTTCATCAAATAAGTTGGTACATTTTCTTTACTCGGATACTAACTCCAAAATTGATGCTCAAGCCAGCATCCACTGGATTTTTTTTTCCAGTATTTGTTTTTTTTTTTTGCATTCTTAATTTTCTCAAACACTACTCCATTTTTCTTTCACCATATAAAAAAACTCTTAAAAGTATAACCTTCTGTTTAAATTTGGGTACTAAGTTTTAATAAAAACCAATGTTGGCAAAAAAAAACTACTGTATAACCACATTTTACTTCCCTCTCTAACTTTTTAAAGTGTTTTGGAAAATTTATTATATTTGGTGCAGTATATAATTGCTTTTTAGTTTTTTATCAATATAAAAATATCTAATTTACACATAAGGCCCACTTCTTCTCATGGTTTATGATTGACTTCTCTCCACAAATTAAACTGGAATTAAATAAAATATGTCACGTCCGTTCCCTCCCCCGTACGCTTGGCGGACGCCAGTTACCTCATTCTTAAATATCGTTTAATAATCCCTCTCAATTACGCCCCCCTCCCCTTCACACTGGCTACCGGTTGCTCCCGTTTACTTTCTCTTTCACTAAACACCCCATCCGTACCACCGGGTCCACCGGTAACACCCGGTCGCATCCCATTGAAAAACCACCGTGTCGTGTTGTGCTCATCGCTCAATGTTTTTTCTCCACGTGTCACAAAGGTTAAATAAAAAGGAGTAAATACGATTTCTTTGTAAGGGTAATTTGGGAAATATCTTAAAAAACCTGACGAAGAAAGGAGAGCGTCTCTGGAATAAGTGAGTTTATCCAATAAGTTATCGCCACGTGAGCAGACAGAATAGGCTATTTTTCTTTTAATTACGGTGTAACTTGACTCACTAGATTGCTAACCCCTTATTTTAGGAAGCCCTGTATTAAGTAAAGGGAAATTACTGGGAGACAAAACAACAAAAAAGAGATACATACATGCGTGTCCACTTCCTATGTCAGCCAATCATAACCTGCCATATCAGACGATGGAAGTCAGAATGACGAGTTTAGCCTTGGGTTTTTTCTTGTTTTAGTTATGACGTGGAGTTTTCTTATTGGTTGAGGTGATTTTTTAAAGGGGTTTAGAATAAGAAGATCTCATATTGTAATTTTGTACTTTGTAGTAGTAAGCGCTTTTGTCTTTTTTTTTTTTCTTTGTTTATTTAGGAAAAATAATAATGTTATATTTTTTAAAAAATTAGCTTTTCACTATTGGATAGAGAAATTTATTAAATTTTTTTCATTGAACGAAAACGAAGTGTCGAAAAAATATGTTTTCTTCATAAAAAAAATAAAAAAATAAATACTTTTCTAGTGAGATCTGAGCTTGGGAAATGGAGATTGTAGAAGAACAAGCTCTCACCATTTCTTCTTCTTCTTCTTCTCTCTAAATATAAAGACTTCACCCGATTGATTCTTTTATATTCTCTTTTCCCAGATTTTTCTCGGGGAAAATTCTTTCTTTTCCTCTCCCTCTTTCTTCTCTCACTTGTCTTCGTTCCTTAACACTCCCCTTTTTTTCCCCTAGATCTATTAGAAACTGATTTCGTTTCACTATTAAACCCATCGAAGTCTCCGTGAAAGATTTGGATTTGCTTGTGTTTTAATCGAGGATAATTAAAAAAAAAAGGTGAGAGATTGTTTTGATCATCGGATAGCCTGTAAGCTGCTCGATGTGGCTTATGGAATAATCTTTTTTTTTTTCCTGTTTCTGATGATATCAATATTTCTATGTGACTATGTCGTTTGTTACTCTGTGGATATAAAAGAAAAAAACGAGTAAGTAACATGCACCAAAGATTTATTTGTGTTTTTGCCTATTTGACTTCTGTAAAAAAAAAGATCGGATAAAAGATTTTGTTTGTTCTGATCGGTTTTTTATTTTCTGCTCTCTCTGTACTATTTTTAGAACTTCATCTTTGCTTGATTCTTCTTTGATATCTGTTTGACTTTGCCTGGTTTAAATTCGTTAAAGACACAGTCTTGTTTTCAGACAAAAACCTTCTTCTTTGTCTGAAAATGACTTTACCTGTAACTTGAGTATTTCCGATCTAGTTTTTCTCCAAATCAATGGATAAGAAGAGAATCAGAAAAATATTCTCTTTTTGGTTTTTTTTTCTTCAATATATCTTCTTATGATCGATTTTATTATTAATTTTTTTATATATATGTGAGTGGTCTTTTTTTGATTTGAGTTTGTGATTCTTTTTTTTTTTTTGCTGATGTTTTTACAGAATCCGATTCCACAGATGGAAGTATGTGCTGTGGATCAGACCGATTAAATCAGATCGTGTCATCAAGATCTTCGTCGCCAGTTTCATTTGAGGATAATAACAATCTTGTTACAAACTTAGTCATGAATCACTTGAGAGTCGAAACAGAGGATACTTTTGCGAGCTTGCTTGAGCTTGCGGCTAACAACGACGTGGAAGGTGTAAGGTTGTCTATTGAGAGAGACCCTTCTTGTGTAGATGAAGCTGGTCTTTGGTACGGTCGTCAAAAAGGTTCTAAAGCTATGGTCAACGATCAGAGGACTCCGTTGATGGTTGCTGCTACTTATGGAAGCTTAGATGTGATCAAGCTTATTGTTTCTTTGACTGATGCTAACGTCAACCGTGCTTGTGGGAATGATCAGACCACCGCGTTACACTGTGCTGCTTCTGGTGGAGCTGTGAATGCTATCCAAGTTGTTAAGCTGCTTCTTGCTGCTGGAGCTGATTTGAATCTTTTGGATGCTGAAGGTCAACGAGCTGGTGATGTTATTGTTGTTCCTCCTAAGCTTGAAGGTGTTAAGCTTATGCTTCAGGAGCTTCTCTCTGCTGATGGATCATCGACCGCTGAGCGGAATCTGCGGGTTGTGACTAACGTTCCTAACAGAAGCTCTTCTCCGTCGCATTCTCCTACTGGAGAGAATGGTGGATCGGGGTCTGGCTCTCCTCTTGGTTCTCCGTTTAAGCTGAAATCGACTGAGTTCAAGAAAGAGTATCCCGTTGATCCGTCTTTACCTGATATCAAGAACAGTATCTACGCGACTGATGAGTTCAGAATGTATTCCTTCAAGGTTAGGCCTTGCTCCCGTGCTTATTCTCATGATTGGACTGAGTGTCCTTTTGTTCACCCTGGTGAAAACGCGAGGAGAAGAGATCCGAGGAAATTCCATTACAGCTGTGTTCCGTGCCCGGACTTTAGGAAAGGAGCTTGTAGACGAGGAGATATGTGTGAGTATGCACACGGTGTGTTTGAATGTTGGCTACATCCTGCTCAATACAGGACACGCCTTTGCAAAGACGGAACAGGCTGTGGTCGGCGTGTTTGTTTCTTTGCGCATACACCTGAGGAGCTTCGACCTTTGTACGCATCCACTGGTTCAGCAGTTCCTTCGCCTAGATCGAATGCTGATTATGCAGCGGCTTTGAGTCTTCTTCCTGGTTCTCCATCAGGAGTCTCTGTCATGTCTCCACTCTCGCCATCATCAGCTGGGAATGGGATGTCTCATTCGAACATGGCTTGGCCACAGCCGAATGTCCCGGCTCTTCACTTACCTGGAAGCAATCTACAGTCAAGCAGGCTAAGGTCTTCTCTCAATGCAAGAGATATCCCTACAGACGAGTACAATATGTTAGGGGATTACGATCAGCAGCAGCTTCTCAACGAGTATTCCAATGCATTGAGCCGTTCTGGTCGGATGAAATCAATGCCTCCTTCGAATCTTGACGATCTTTTCTCAGCAGAAGGCTCTTCGTCTCCTCGGTTTACTGATTCAGCTTTAGCTTCTGCTGTGTTCTCGCCCACTCACAAATCCGCTGTGTTCAACCAGTTCCAACAACAGCAGCAACAGCAGCAGAGCATGTTGTCTCCAATCAACACAAGCTTCTCTTCACCAAAGAGCGTTGATCACTCATTGTTTTCAGGTGGAGGAAGAATGTCTCCTCGTAATGTGGTTGAGCCAATTTCACCAATGAGTTCTCGTGTTTCCATGTTGGCTCAGTGCGTGAAGCAGCAGCAGCAGCAACAACAGCAACAGCAACAACAGCAACAGCAGCAGCAGCAACAACATCAGTACCGTAGCCTTAGCTCCAGAGAGCTCAGAACAAACTCAAGCCCAATCGTTGGTTCACCGGTAAACAACAACAACAACAACACATGGTCATCATCCAAATGGGGATCCTCAAATGGTCAACCGGATTGGGGAATGAGCTCAGAGGCGCTTGGTAAGTTGAGATCATCCTCATCGTTTGATGGTGATGAGCCTGATGTGTCATGGGTTCAGTCATTGGTGAAGGAGTCTCCAACAGATGCCAAAGAGAAAGCAGCAACATCATCTTCCTCAGGGGAAAACGTGAAGCAGCCAAATCAGATGGAACCGGTAATGGATCATGCAGGGCTAGAAGCTTGGATTGAGCAAATGCAGCTCGATCAGCTTGTTGCTCAGCAGAATTGAGAGAAGAACCAAAACCAAAAGTCTCTCTCTTTCTATGTGGTAGATAAAAAACCTCTTTTTTACAGGTGGTGGGTGGTTGTGGTAGAAGGGTAACAACAAGATTAACAAAGAAGAGAGAAGAAAGAAGTTTTCTTTGTTTTTTGGTCAATTAATTTTCACAACAAGAAAAAACAGTTTTTTATTTTATTTAGAGAAGAGAAGAAGAGAGGAACAAAAACAAGAAAAAAAGCTTATGGGAAGAAAGGAGAAGAGAAACAAAAAACCTTCTTGGTTTTTCTTTCTCCCATTTTCAATTTTTTTTTTAGGATTTCTTTCTCCCATTATCATTATTATTATTGTTATTAATATTATTATTTTTTATAATTATTATTGTTATGACTATTTTTGTTATCATTTTGTTATAATGAGTATCCTGGAATTAAATTCTATAATCTCTCTAATCTTGTTAGTTTCTCAGTGTTATGTGCATTGTGGGAGAGAAACAAGAAAAGCAAATTCTTGTGAGACATGTGTCTTAGTACTAGTTGTTAAACGACTCGCTATCTAATTTGCTTATGTGAGCATTAGTGCTATAAATAAATATTTTTGTTTACGGGTAGAACTGAGTGGGGGGGGCTAATCTAATAAAGGATTTATTTTAGATATCTTGGGGGATGTGGATGTGGGTTTATGGGGCAGGTGACAGTGATATACATATATCTTTAAATGTAATATACTAAAGATTCTTAAGTAAGTTCTTTACTTTTTGTCAATTCTTGATAACACTGATCAACCACATTTTTTTCACCTTTTTTAAATGCTTTGGAATATGCAAATTTTAGCTTTGTGTTGAGGTGGTGGCCTGGTGGGTTTATTTTAATATTCGGCTAATTCTTCTTATTAACACTACTATACATTATCTAAACCCGATTAAAATTGTTATATCCTTGGTGCAAACAATTTCAATCCTCGAGCTCACGTGACTGTTCTTCCTTGGACTCTTTCTTATCATTATTCTTTGATCAGGAAAATTAAAGAAAAAAACAAAACCAAGATTAGTGCGAACATGTTTATTCATTCTCTGTTCAAATATTTTGTCTTCTTTTGCTATAGTATTGATGTTTAAGTTGGTCTTTAATCGGGTAATACTTTTCTAAAAAGACTTTGAAAAAAAAAAGAGATCAAATGGTTTTGGGAAAAGAAAAAAAAATAGGTGATCGTCACCTTTCAAGTGATTAACTTTCGGTGCATATGTTTGTTCTTAAGTGATTTTCTTTATCACCTTTTTTTTTTGTATTTCCAATTTACCAAAAGCTTAGCGGTGATGTGATCATACACATAGAAAAATCACAAGACTTATATGCTGAGTATCTTATTCAAGATAACACCAAACAAAGCCTATTAAGAATATATTATACTCACGAAATATATTTTCTTATATAAGAATTTATTCTTTTTTTTTTTGTAAAAAATATAGTATTATTTTTTGGATTTAAAACAAAAAAGCTGATGGCGACGCAACTTTAATCAAAACCAAACAGAAAGAAAAAGAAGCATAAACAGAAGAAAAAAGTAGGATGAAGAAAAAAGCATAGCAGAAGCTATTCATTCCTTCTTCTTCCTTCTAATTATTCTCTTTGGTATTCCCAAAAGTCTTCAAATTTCACTTTGTTGTTATTCATTCATCCGAAATGTTAATACCAAAATATCTACCAGCAAAATCTACTTTATTAAAAAAGATTAGGTTTTTGATATAGTCATCCTTTTAGGTTAGGGATTAGGAACAAGCAGCTACTAAGTACTGTCTAAATCTCATAACAGAGATCACCCACCAATCTTAACCCAATTTAATTTAACCATTTAAAACACAAAACCATGTCTGTCTAGTGGGTTTAGTCATTAATGGGCTTTAAGCTCTATGAAATATCCATGTATACGAAAACGTATCCATTAATCAAAACATTAAAAACAATTTAAAGAATAACAAAGCCATTCAAGCTGAGCAGTTTATCAAATCTCTCATTTTGAGATACAATTTATGGATTAAGTGAAGTTTTTTTGATCAACCATCACTACTACAACGTTGAAGATTACGTGCTATGCGAAGCCATGCCCATGATGATAAGTTCGACTAACCGAGAAAGATGACGAAAGAACTACTTACGAATGTTGAGCCCACTCTAGAATAGCTGATGAATTCATTAATTATGGAATGTTTCATCGTTTTTAACGTTCCATTATTTGAGCCATTAAGCATTTTGCAAATAAAAATCATCACTCATCTCTCGACCGACTATATAATGTTCAACTATCCAAATAATTTTTTTTTCAGCCAAAGACCAATCAAGTTATTAAAACATAAAAATAAATAAATGGTAAGATACACGTAAATGGTTATTTTGACCAGGTAAAAAACTATGGATGGAAATGCGTAAATGACTCCAAGCCACACAATGGAATAATTAAGAATTTCAAATGTGAGGTTCCTACTTCCTCGTTCTTAATTTGTTTGTAAGATACTAATTCTAAATATAAACTTTTCTAAAAATAACATAACTACCTCCCGTATAAATCCCCTTTAACATCGTCCAATTATACTCAGACCTGCGAGAAACAAAAATAAAACAAAACTACAAAAAAAAAAAAACTACAAAAAAAAAAACAACCCTTTCAGGTCTCAACTAGCAATGGAGATGAAGAAGATTGCCTGTGGAGTCGTTTTCGCTGCTGCTTCCATGACCGCAGTCATGGCTGCAGAGGTCGGAGCTCCAGCACCAGGACCCGCCACAAACGGAGCCTCCGTAGCCGTACCGGCTCTTGGCTCTTTGGTTGGAGCTTCCCTTGTGTCTCTCTTCGCCTACTACTTGAACTAAGCTCTTATTATATAAAACGAAGAAATATTGATGTCTCTTTGTCAATTTCAACTATGTAATCCAATTTTGTGTGTGTTGTTTAGACAGGCATATTTAATAAAACAAAAGAGGAAATAATTTGATTATGGTCAGTCATGTTTTTATGTAATGCTGATTAATAAAAATATATATGTGTTTTTCTCTATTCATTTATTTTTCTTATATTACCACCATATGTATTTGTTTACTATGCATTATATTTAGGTATATATGATCTTTTACCAAGTTAGATTTTTGTTTTTTAGGTATATGGTCTTGACGAGTCTATAATAGAATCATATAAGAAAGTGGAATTAGGAGAGAGTAGAAGATTACCCGGAAGTCGGAACTAATGATATTGTTTGTCCCATTTGTTTATCGGAGTATGCTAGTAAAGAGACCGTGAGTTGCAATACCGGAATGTGATCATCGCTTTCACATTGAATGGATAGATATGCGTAACTTGATGTTATAATTTCCCTTTTATCTCCTTTACATATTTGATTTTTTTACAAAATAATATTTAAAATAATTTTTTTTGATTAAAAAATTTAATCAAACAAAATGTTTTTAAAAGATTCAATTTTTTTTTTAAGTGTATCGACATCTATATTCTTGGCTAGGAGATAAAATAAATGTATACGTGACATTTCAATCATCATTATTAATAATTATTTTCTTCTCTTATGTCATGTTCAACCACATTTGGTTATTTACTTATTTTGAGTTGACCACAAAAGTCACTTCTCGAATCATTGAACAAGTCGTTTCAAAATCGAGATCAAACTCTTGCCGAAGAAGTATTATAGCTAGTGTTTCACTGCGATTTTGCTTGTTCTGTAGTCAAAATTTTCCTGACAATTTGTTTTGAAGATGTTTTGGTGGAGAAGGAAAAAGCATGAAGTCAACGAACGACAGAGAATGTTTATGAAAAATGGGAGTTTACTACTTGAAGAGGTCATTGCGATCAGTGATGATGCTAAATCTAATCCTATCAAAAATTTCTCAGCTGATCAGATCATAGAAGCCACTAACAACTTCAGCCGCGGTAATCTTGTTCGCATCGATAGATACCGACACTACAGAGGTGTGCTTGATGGACGTGTCGTGCTTATCAAGAAATGGGCCTATGGCGGATCAATTTACTCTGAGAAGATATACCGCGACTTAGCGGTTTCATCAATGGTGAGTGGTCACAAAAACTTCCTCAAACTGTTGGGATGTTGCCTAGAATTCGCTTACCCGGTTCTAGTTTGCGAATATGCAGAGGTCATTACTCGTAGCCTAAGAGGAACAAGATGTCCGATTGATCCAGCTTTAACATGGAGTATGAGAATTGTTATAGCAAAGGAGATTGCAAACGCTTTAAGTTACCTTCACACGGCGTTTTCAAGAACTTTAGTCCATAAAGATATAGAACCTTGTCAGATTTTCTTGGATAATAATGGAACACCAAAGTTGGGTGAGTTTTGCAACTGTGTTTTCATTCCAATAGGCGAAACATTCAAAGAGTTTGTCTGAATTGGTCAATGATGGAAGATTTGATGAGGTTGTAGATAAAAAGATGTTGGTTATTGAGGGTAGAGATATAGAGCAAGAGCGATTACAAATCAAAGCATTTCTTGAGCTCGCGTTGAGATGCATTGGTCATCAAGGAGATGTTCCAAAGATGATTGAAATGGCCAAAGAACTTAAAAGAATTGAGAGATCGAAGGATCTGTCCTGTGGTTCTTAAGGATGTCTATTGTGGTTCTTCTATGTCACATCTTTCTTTAGTCAAAGATACTGACATATAATAACTTTTTTCTTATTAAGCTCCAAATCATCAGTGAAGATGATGCAAAACATTGTACTTTTGTAGCATATATATCTGTCATATGTTGTTCATCGGCTTTGGATGAGAATTCTTTGGCAAGGCGCAAATCTTCTAACCTGGTAACAACGCGGTATAGCTTGCTTATTGCTCGGCTATGTGTGCTCATAAAAGTTTAGTATTGGTGCTTTTTTTGTTAAGTGATTGTTGGGGTGTGGTTCAGGTTAAGAGCATCTCTGTTGGTTTATAACCTTTTATGGGTATCTCAACACAAAGATGTTAGTAATATTTTAATGTGGTTTAGTTATATAAATTAAATTATATTAAACAAAAAACAAGTGTCGCATGAGATTCTTAATTACTCAGAAATTCTCAAAACATTATAATGTAGTTTTATGTGTCCGACTTGATTTTTGTTTTGTCATAAGTCATAACAGCCTTTGTAATTCTCTCAATTTGCGATAATTAGTATTGCAATTTGCAACTATGCCTTTATAATTCCTTCTTTGGAATTGGCAATTAAAGTTCGCACGTGTTTTAATTGTTAGTTATCTTTCGTAAATTAAATATGAAAAGGAGATAAAAGGGAAATTGAGATTACCAATCTCTAATGTGATTTTGAGTCATACAGAACAAGGGAAACTGAGGTTGCTTATCCTTCACGGAACAGGAGGAAGTTTTCTCTATATATATGATTCGTAGAGGGTTGCTCCAGGGTATCTGATATTTCGTCTTCACCAAATTGTTTCGATCCTCGAATTTTCACGTACGTGACCACTGACCAGTGACCTAGAGTTTTTACTTCTTGGAGCCGAAGAAATCAGAGAATTAATTATATTCATGGCAATGGTGACACCAGAGTTAGAATTCAATAAGTATCTCGGAAAGGGTTCGTACGGTTCCGTTAGCCTCTTCAAGTATACAAAACCACACTCGACGCTCTACACGGCGGTGAAGATTACCGACTACAAAAACGCCGAGTCTCTGGACAAAGAGTTTCAAATCCTGTCCCAGTTCAAGGGTTGTCCAAGAATCGTCCAGTGCTATGAGGACAGATTGATAGAGAATCTGGACGCTGAGGGTAACATAGAGTACATGATGCTAATGGAGTACGCTGCTGGAGGAAGCTTGAGGACTTTCATGAAGCGATCCAAAGACAAGAAATTGCGACAGAGAGTTTACTCGTATGATTCTTGAAGGCTTAGCCACCATTCACGAACACGGCTACGTTCACTGCGATCTCAAACCCGGAAACATACTCGTTTTTCCCAAGTGCGTCTACAAGAAGGGCGCGTGGAGATCGTCTTACGAACTGAAGATTTCTGATTTAGGGTTGTCGAAAAAAGATGGAGACATGAAGTGGTGGCATCCTTGTCGTCCGTTTGCGGGAACGGCCATCTATATGTCGCCAGAATCGATTGCTCACGGAGAGACAGGGGCAGGACTTGATTTCTGGTCGTTGGGATGTGTGGTGTTGGAGATGTACACTGGAAAGAAACCATGGTGGCATAAAAACTTTGACTTGGAGGATCTCAAGAAGTGGTACGCGCCACTGATCCCGAGTGATCTTCCTTGCGATGCAAAAGACTTTATAATGTCTTGCTTCACGTCAAATACTGATGAGAGAAGAGATGCGTTGACGTTGTTGGAGCATAGCTTCTTGCGTGGGGAGGTTAATAAGGGCACAAAGCCTCATGATGATAAGAATGAGAATCCGAGGGACATTGCACTGACATTGGGGAAAGTAGTGAAGAGGCCATCAAAAGTTACTTCAATTTTCAAAAGAGCCGGAGAATTGATGAAGATCATCAAGAAGCAGCCGAGACTACCGAGACACAATTCTCTTCCTGTTCACCAGCTTTGTCCATTAGGAGAACCATCTCAAAAAATTTGGTTATTCGTTTATTGTTCTCTTTGTGTTGTGTTTATCTTGTTAATGTTGGTTTGTTTCTTTGGTTGATTGTTAAAGAAATAATGACATTAATTGCTGGTTCATTAATGTGAAGTTTCAAATTCAATGGTTGGCTGTTTTATCATTGGTGTAAGTGTGGTCTGTGTTTGGGAAGTTGAGAGATGAGATGATGATTGAAGCAAAAAGGTCCAAAAAAGTTCAGAAACTGATGTGAGGATTACTTAGGAATCAAGAAACAACGCCCAATACTCCTAGCTTAGGTTACACAACTATGCAGTAAATTGTTAAGTATTAACAAGCTAATTGACTAATTGAGAATAGTTGTAATAGCAAATTCATTTACTACGAGCATAGTGGTGTACTTAACCAATTGGTCATGAAGTGCTACGAGCCACTGTTTCCGAGTAATCTTCCTTGTGATGCAAAACTCTTTCTCATGACCTGCTTCGCGTTGGAACCAGATGAGAGAAAAGACGCGTTGAGATTGTTGAGACATAGCTTCGTGCCTAGAGATGTCAATCATAAGTTGACAAAGCTTCAGACGAATGTGAAGACTGACAATCCCATGTATTTTGGCCTTGGAACTGGAGAAAATTAGACAGATGCTTTACGAAATTAAGAGTATGTGTTAATATGATTCATTCACTTTTTTTATTTAATTAGTAGAATTATGTGAAGATTATATTTTGTCTTAATTAGTAGAGTTATACTGTATGTAAAGAGTTCATGACTTTGTTCTACAGATGTGTTTCTCGTTTAGAATCTTATAATAGTTGAATTGAGTGCTATGGTTTGTAAGATACCTTCCTGTGTCACAGTGCTATGGTTCATTTCTTTCTTCAGTATCAATTGCCACTAAAGAAGTGTACATACATATGTGGAATATGTATGTGGCTAAATGTTTCTTTACCAAGAGCAAGTAGACTCACATCAGTATTATTGCATAGTGCACTTGGAGAACGCAATTTTAGGTTGTTTTGAGACAATATTCCCATTTTCACGCGTGCAGTCTAATAACCGATAAAAATTCTAGCTTAATTTATGGAGCCAGCAGAGTCGTATCGTAACGTCTACTTCTTCCACCGATAAAAATCTTAAAGATGTGGATTGAGGTGTCGCCATCCCATGGGTGATGATGACTTGGTTCGGTTCCAAAATCTTTACTTGTGGATTACTAAGTCAATTTGGTTTCACTATCAAATCTGTGGGAATCTTAACCGAAACAGCGAAACCTAATAACCGATCCATACCGGAGAAACGATGCGTTTTTGATGAAATAAAGTATTTTACGCCGAGACGGTGGTGCTCTCCCGATTAAGATCAAAAGTTGGGTGATTTGTCAAGCAGAGCTTACACGAATTGTTTCTTCTCTCAGAACACGCGTCTTCTTCATATTTTTTTGTTCATACTATTCTCGATTCCACAAAAAAAAAAATACTACAACATTAAGAGAAAACTAAAATTCCAATATCATAAGACATTAAGGTCATGAAATTGTTTCCACCAGTTTTGGGAGTTTTAATTGCGAATCTCTTACCGTTATCACGTACTTATGAGGTAACTCAGCGAATGATCTTCAGTTATACGATTGATTATAGAACTGAATTTTTTTTATGTGAATTCTAATTATACGGTGTTTGATCTTATGGTTGCTTCATTATAAGAAATTGAAAAGACTCACTTTTTATGAATTTTTTTCCCTTTTAGAGAGAGGGCAAGCTGGATACTGAGTTTCGTGGATCATTGTGACTTCTTCTCTGCAAGTTTATGAGTTTTCAGAGTTGGTAGAAATCAGCAGCCTTTTCTTTTGTCACAGGTTTGTTTCCAGGAAAACTCTTTCTTTTTTTTCTTCTTATCCTTTTGCATATGGTGGTGTTCTTGTCTATTGGTATTGATCAAGTATGTAGATAGATAAAAATATATGCAATCTTCGAAATCAAACATCAGTGAATGTTCATTGTGCAGCAACAAGAAATCAGTGAATGTGTTTTCCAAGAGTTCTGCTGTTATACCTCTTTTTTTTTGCTAAATTTCATCAGGTTTGAATAGACTATGATTTAGCATCTAGGAACAGTTTGTTTCCATTTCTTTGAGATTGTTCGCTATGTTTGCATTTGAGATGCACATTTTTGCTAGTTATTGTTCGACTCACATAGAATCTGCATTTTCTGAAATTTGCATTTTGGGAAATGGCACAATCAAGAAGCTCATTTTCTCTCGGAGAGGTTTCTTTGTTTGTCTTTTCTCTGTTGATTAATATGTCACCGATTCTCGCTACTTTAGATTTTGTATCCTTGGCATTTTATTCTCAGGTTCTATTCAGTGTTGATCTCATGCATATATCTGTTTATAATGATCTCATGCATATATCTGTTTATAATGAAACATGCGGATGGAAGTACTCTTCTATATTAAGGATAACTCTGATGCAATTTTCATTTCGTTTCAAAACCCTTTAGTTGCTTGGTTCTGATATGGGTACAGCTGTTCTTTGTGGTCTTCATCTTAAGCGATGCTGTGTTTTGTGTATGAGTAGTTTAGCAGTTGTGTGCTCGTTACAGTCACTTAAGTACACATTTATGCTGGTGAAATATCTTTGTTTGAGTCCCTTTAATGTGCTAAATGCTAACCGATGATGTTTTTGTTGATGCAGAGCCTTTAGCAACAGAAAGCAAACATAAAATGGTCCTAACTTGTGCTCAGCGTATCAAGCGGATGAGATTAGAGAAACAGCCTCTCGAGCTATCTAGAGCAGAGAAAACAGATACATGGAAGGTTGTAGATGTAGAGGACCTCTTTATGGCAATCCTATCTCGTGTCTCTGCCAAATCTCTCTTGTCTTTTAAGACACTTAGTAAGCATTGGTATGGATCCCTTGGTACTAAATATTTTTATGAGCTGCAGTTAGAGCAATCAAGGAAGAATCCCACGTTCATTGTCTGTCCTGCTATGGAGGCAGCAATGAAGTTGTATTTGATGGATGCAAAGAGTTTTAACCGTTCCTTGCTCAACACTATTGATCCATCTCAAAGAAGCCACGAGGACTTCATGTACATGATTTCATCATTTAACGGACTCATCTGCTGCGTGAATTTGTTTTGTGACGAAGACGTAGAAAGCAAGTTCTGTGATCTGCAGATATGGATATGCAACCCTTGTACAAGGGAGACTCTCCTTCTTCCCCAAGGGAGACCATCGTTTGACTTTGTGCCAAGTGTTGGAGTGGCTTATGGCTCCGACATCAGTGACTACAGAATTTTCCGTATATTCTGCGTTGGAAAGAAAATCCCTGAAGAAAGAAGGGGTGTGATGGGATATTGTTTCCGAGATGGTCGAATCATTCCAGAATACCGTTACGCTTTAGCCTATGAATGTGAGGTGTATTCGTCCAGCAATGGTTCTTGGCAAAACATCGGCTCTGTGCCTTGTGTTCCTATGCGTTCTGGTCTTAGCCCATTCAGAACTGCTCATATTTTTGTTGGAGGTAAAATATATTGGCTAGTGTCTTTAGATGAGCCAGGTGAGATCCTATCAGTGGATTTGGAAGGAAGATTCCAGGTTCTAAACTTGCCCGAGTATGAAGATGTTATAAACGAAGAAGACAAGATCACAGAGGCGACTTATCTGATCATCTTTCAAGGATCTCTTGGATTGCTTGTTCTACATCCAGGCAAGATGGATATTTGGGTTCTGAAAGACAATTGGGTTCTTGAATTCAGGATTGATACTCCAATTAGAGATGAAGAACTGGTTTGTTCTGTAACTGTATTAAAGAACAAGATCATATGTGTGACTGAGACACACTGGCGTATTTATGATGTGGAGACTAAAATCTGGAGGAAGAGAAGGGGCCCTCGTACTGGATTTTGGAATCCTGCTGTTTTCCCATTCACGGAAAGCATTCTTCCATGTAAGTTGAGTTTTATATGAATGATACTATGTTTGTTCCTTTGTTTGCCTTCTAATCCGCTTTTGATCTGTTGTTTGGTGAATCAGGTAATGGTGGTGTAGGACTGTAGAAGGAACATGAAGAGTATTGTTGGTTCTATGATGCAGAGATTGTTGAATTGGAAGGCAATGTGTTTCTCTCAGGAGCTGTCATATTGGTTTTTAAAACTTTTTGTCTCTTTTTTCCTTTTCTTTAAACTTGGTTTTGTACAGTTTCTTAAATAAAGCTTCATTGATACAAATTAGCCGTGGGTGCTTTGTCTCTGAACAAAGTTTTAATGTTATAAAGTCTTTTCATGTTCCGATGCTATGGTATGGCTCACCTGTTGTTGTTATTTGATATGTTAGTATGCTGATTTTGAATTCTCCTTTCGGCTCAAAACATCCTTAGTTCCATTTTATAGGAAAACAAAGTTTATGAAAAGAAAACAGAGCATAACCACAAACAAAACCACACAAAAATCATATTAATGCTTAAATTTAATATGTATATAATCATCATTCAATTAATATCGGATTTTTGATATGATAAGTCCAAAAGAGTGAAAAATTTTGTTTTCACGGGCATAGTTGTGATTTCTACAGTGGGTCAGAATAAGTAATTACTATTTTGTAAAACAAAATCCATTAAATGCGTCATCCAACGGTCAGAATCCACTAAATGGGTTGTCCAACGGCAGATGTTGCTATTTTCCTTTTTGTTTATGAATATTTAATGACTACATATATATATATATATATTTCCTTTCCTTTTCTTATTTCAACGAATTAATTAATGCAATAATATCTATTTACTTCTAAATAAATCAGAACTCGAAATTTTCCTTTTCTTTTTACCAACAAAAACCAAAATCCTAAGCAAACTAAGGTCTCTATATATTCGTCGTTCTCTCTAGGGTTGTGTCAATTCCTGCACTAAAGAGTTTTTAGATAACAAAGAGATTGATCAGAGGTCAGAGCAAAATCAATCTTGAGAATTTTTCAGATTTTATCTTTCATTCGAGAACAATGCAACGAAAAACTTACAGAAAACGCGAGAAAGTGATCAGAGATAATCAATCGCAAAACAAGCTGCAGGAGATGGAATTGGTGAAGGTTTTGGGGAAAGGTACTTACGGCTCCGTTGAACTCTTCAGATACAAACAAAACGACGGATCAACGTCCTTCACCGCAGTGAAGATCATCGACTCTCAAGACTACAATTCGATCGACCGAGAGTTTCGGATTCTTTCGGAACTCAAAGGATGTCCTAGTATCGTGCAGTTGTATGGGAAATCTCTGGTTCAAGGAACCGATTGCAATGGAAACAAAGTTTACAAGATGTCTATGGAATACGCAGCTGCTGGTACTTTAACTAATTTCATCGAAAGAAACAGAACAAAGTTGTCTAATTCGGTTATTAAAGACTTCACTCGCATGATCTTACAAGGGTTGGTCTCCATTCATAGCCACGGTTATGTCCATTGTGATCTTAAACCGGATAATCTCCTTCTTTTTCCGGTTTACGATAAAGAAACGTGGAATTGTGCTTACGAACTGAAGATTTCGGATTTTGGATTGTCGACTAGGGCCGGAGACGAATCTGATTGCTGGAGAATCAATGAACCGTGGGTGGGAACGTCTATCTACATGTCTCCGGAGTCTGTTCGCGATGGCACCGTCGAGAAAACCCTAGATTTATGGTCACTTGGTTGCATAGTGTTGGAGATGTTTACCGGTGAGAGGACATGGTTAGGGTTTGACTTAGAGGGTGTTAAGTCTCTTCTCTTGGATGAGATGGCACCAGAGATCCCAGAGACTTTGCCGTGTGACGCAAGGCAGTTTTTGGAGAAGTGTTTCGCAAGAAAACCTGAGGATAGAGGAACAGCTTCGGAGTT
>NC_025689.1:3080642-3083354 GCF_000633955.1 Camelina sativa | reverse complement strand
CATGGTTAGGGTTTGACTTAGAGGGTGTTAAGTCTCTTCTCTTGGATGAGATGGCACCAGAGATCCCAGAGACTGTGCCGTGTGACGCAAGGCAGTTTTTGGAGAAGTGTTTCGCAAGAAAACCTGAGGATAGAGGAACAGCTTCGGAGTTGTTGTTGCATCCGTTTTTGATCGGAGATCATGAGAAGATGGGTTCTGCCGCCGCCGGAGAGAGGACGGGGATGGTGTTGAGGCTCAGAAAACCTCCGCCGATATCGAAAGATATTCCAACGAAGCCACTGAAGTTGAAGGTTATTTCACAAAAGCCCCAACAATTTAAGAAAGTTTCAAATAAACCCCGAAAGGTGAAGATTCTTCCTCCGAGACCCCCAGTATCAAATTTTGTTCCTGTTCAGTAGTTTGCTAAAGTTTAAACACTATTACTTACTCTGTCAAAAATGTAGAATTTGCAATTTTAAAATTGTATGTGGTATGAAATCTATTGATATATGTTTTCAATTCAAATGAAATTAATTGGTTACATATAATTTTACGATTTTTCTCCCTACTTATTGATACCAGGATAGGAAATCATCAGCTCTAGTTTACACTTACACTCGATTAACCAAATTGATTGTATAGTATTTTGTACAGTTTCTTTGAGCATAATTAATAGATTTGAGGATAAACAACTAGAGAGGTTCAAACACATGGGCTGTCAAAAAGGCCAATCTAAGTTTCGACCCATCACAAAGTCGACTAGTAAAAATGGAAATCCTTCTTATTTTTGTGTTATGAAATCGCAAACATCAAATATTTTATTTTGGGTTTACAAATAAAGAGTTTTGAGTCTTTTAGATCAGAGTTCGAACTGAACATCTGGTCAGGTTCTCCCTCAAGAGCTAGCTCTCCAAAATTTACTAGCTAGTATATCTACTTTAATTAGCACACAATTATAAAACCGGTTTTAGGTTCCTTAGTAAAATATACTTGAGAATTAAGACCAATACTTATCAATACTATATAATTGTTGGAAAAAATTAATTGATATAAATATATGTATAATTGTCTCATTTCCCATGCACGAGGGTTCTTATATATTTTATGAGGAAAAATAGATATTAAACAGAAAAAAAAAAACTGACGAGAGGGCCGGAGACATATCACATAATCTAGAGAAAGATCCCCACATACATTGGTAAACCATCATCTGAAAAGATGCTCTCACAATACACACACACACATATATATACACATATATGTATAGGAATATTCATAAATGGTGGTCCATTTAAAAGAAACAAGACCCATATCAGTTTCAGACAATAATGATAATCACAAACCCACCAAAAGCTATAATAATACACATTTCACATTTGTATGTATGTTTATCCTTTTATATTGAGAGAGCCCATTCTCTGCATATGTTGTTGTCACCACTTATAAATAAGTCTTACTCTTTCAATCATGTTTTTTTCTTTCTTCTTAATGCTTATTTTCAACTCTCTCATTTTCCTTTTCATGGTAAGATATATTCATATCATCTTTATCCGACTCTATCATATATGATTCTAGAAATGTAGATAATGGCGCCTCGAAGTTAAAAACGATTTTTTTTTAATATCGAACGTATAAAAGTTGAGTTAGTTGATGCCGGTTTGTAGAATATTGATGGTTAGTTTTAAACTCATTCGTTTGTTGTTCATCATATTTCATATACATGCATGGGTTGCGTTTTTTATTCGCTAAATCTATTTAGACAGACATTTATTGGTAAAAAGTAAACACAAGGAGTCTGTTAAACGCAAAGTCGTATTCATTTGCTAGTAACATTTTTAGTTCTGTTTGTAAATTCATAATGAAGATCACACCGTGAGATATTATAATTGGTCTTATCATCATTGTATAAAAAAGTTAATAATGAGTTGTGATGTGTTCGATGAAGTGATGGAGAGTTAAGAGTAGATTGTTTAAAACTGAAAGAGACCGGTGAGCTCTTCATGTTGTTTTTAACTCCACTTGCATTTGTTCTATAGCTTTTAATTTTGGGCTTCCTTCATTCTCATTTTCTGTTTTCTTCTACTTTGAAATAAAAATATCTTTAACCATTAATTTATTTTCTAGTATATTATTACTTTGAAGTTCGGTCCTTATATATAGCTGAACATTGTGAGGTCACATATAACGAAAAGGACAAGATATGCTTGTCCCTCAAAATCTAGACTCTTTACTCATCTTTCATATTTATTATATCTTTATTATTTATTACTGGCCAAACAATTCATTTCATCTCACAAAAATAAATAAGGAGGGAATTTGCATACACATATATAAGAGTTGAATCCAAGGAATGGATGTGAGGGCAAGAAAGTGAGAGATATGGTCCCCTCAACAAAAGCCATTAAATCTCTGAGCATATGACTGTGACTTTAATGGCAAAGCAAAGAGGTTTGCAATTGCATGATTCAATGAAGAGTTGCTGTTAGGGTTTGGGAGATTTGTGGGCTTTTAAGTGCATGTTTTTTTGTGGGGTTCAAAATGCCATTCATGGGACCCAATTACATTTTGTAGATTTGTTTCATCTTTTCTTTTTGTAACCATTTTTTAGATATACATTTACTATATGAGAGTACTTTATCTACTGTATGTACATGTTTGTTTGTTTTTTTTGAAAATTTTCTTTTTCACAAGATTTTTTAAAATAGTATATTATGACAAAAAAAAAAAAAAAGG
>NC_025689.1:3068880-3079948 GCF_000633955.1 Camelina sativa | reverse complement strand
CGCATGTTAGGTTTAAACAGGTTTACACTAATGTGATTGTTTGTGGGAAAATAAAAGAGATGTGGACTCGTCATGTGAAGTCCAAAATCTGCAAAATTATGTATATAAATTAATGTACTTTGGGACCAGCATTCGCGTGGACATTATTACCATAGTTGAATTTATTTCCTTTCTTACAATAAGTTTTGATTACTCATGTATATAATAAGCAAGGAAAGAAAGTAACTAAAACAACTTAGATCGATCTTAATTTATGGGAATCCTGCTGAAAATTTTTGGAAAATAATAAAAATCGCTTACAATATTTAATTTATAATTTTCTAGAATTATAAATGACGTTATTCTTTCTATTTTACAAGAGAATAGTTTATCTGTTGACCAAAAAAAAAGGAATAGTTCTATCTATTCACAAATGGATGATCCATATTGGAGTATATAGAACAACAACTGAGAGACGATTCGATAAGTATTATATGAAAACATTGAATACTACTTACAGCAACAGCATAGTCAGCAATCAGCATTGATCTATAACAAATATATTAAATCATATATTTTCATAAATTTGGTTTTAAATTCAAATATTTAGTCATTTTTGGTGAAGAACAAGCCTTTACTAACAACTAATTTAACGTCATACTTTGGGTTAATGATGATTTTTCGTCCAACCATTTGTAAATCAAATATACTATTTCATAGCAATTTTCAGTAAGTTTATTAGATATTTAAATTGAGGATCTCTCCATGGTATAGTGGAGCTGCATGCATGGAATGGGGTTTGGTTAAATTATCATTCTTCTTTGTATGACATACCAAATATCATATATTTATTTTCTAGAAGCTATCCTTTTTACTTGATTTATTATGTTGCTCGGCCCAGTTGATATTATATTTACTCAATTCAAAACACATTAGCAATTCATATATGCCTTGGGGGCAAAAAAAAAAAAAGAGAATCAGGGAAAATTATCAAAAACAATGGGATTTAAAATTGAAATATTCTTGCAAAAGTATTCAAATATAGTGTGTTGATGGTAAACATAAAGGGAATATATAGTTCATAAATCAGACGTGGATCAAAGCTTGCCGGATGATCGAGTTGATAAGTATCAATATATCACATAAGGAGATGATGTGATCTCTACAAAAACAATGGTTCAATCTTTTAATATGTTTGATTATCTGCTGATGACATCAACTAGTTAATTATTAGCATCATTCAATGATCATGTACATGGACCACCTCTCTCTCCTTCTCTCTCTCTCTCTCTGTAAGATCATCCTTGCATCAGAGAGACAAAACATCCAAGAGACTAAGAATCTGGTCCTTGAGAGAGAAGAGCTCTCTTTTAATATTAGGTCTTTCTCTTTTTCCCTCTATTAGTAGTAAAATTCATGTACTTATACGTAGACATAATAACAAAATAGGTCCATGATATATGTAAAAGAGTACACACCTAACTTCACCTTGCTAATGATCTCTCACCTACAAACTCTCACTCTTTTTAGTACATCTCATTACTCACCATGGCCCCATTTCATCTGCTTACGATCAATTCGGTAAGCTTTTTGTCTTAGTTTCAACATTTGCAGGAATCACTTTTAAGAAACAACTAACAAAAAAGGAGATAACTTTGAAAAGAGAATTGTTGTGGTTTGATTTTTGAAGAGATGGATGCATGTATATACATATATGTATGTGTGTGAAACTTTGGGAGCTTTAGATAGGGGAAGTGGATATAGATTAGAGGTCTCCCTATATATTTATGCATCCGGCCATTTTACTATATTAATTTATCGCACCTACCGTGACACGGTACATATTAACCATCATAGTAAGCTACAACTTAAACACAAGATACATTGTAATCATAGGACTATACATGTCCATTTCCCCGTACCGACGTGTCGTATGCTTCCATAACCTAATTTAGGTTAATTTGTCAACAATAACTTTAGGTTTATTTAAAAATGCATTGTAGTAAACCATTTTAAGGTTTTATTAAGTTTAGTCTAGAAATTGATAGAGAAGTTAACTATATATATTTACATTTATGTTGTAGTCTCTCCTTATAAATTTGCACATGAAAATCTTCATCAACTTAGATAAAAGTTACTGAAATTTATTCGAATAACTAAAATGGTTAAGCTTAAGTGTTCTATCTTTTTTTTTTTTAATATTGTATGAAGTCCTGAATATGGTTAGAAAAGACAGAGATAAAACATACAATGTGTATGTTTGTTCTTGGAAATAAAGTTTTTTTTTAAATAACAAATGCTTGATTTTTTTTTTGAAATTAGTATGAGATTTGGTTGATGGGGAGATCACTCGCTTGTATATGACAGTAAAAATATTAAGTTGTATATTTATTCTTTTGGCAAGTGAAATGTGGATCACTCTTAGTCTTACTAAAGGTGTGGATAAACGTAAAAATACTTATATACGCATGCGGCCATATATGCGCTGGTTAAGTAACAATTATTTACCTTAAAAAAGAATTTGGGAACCTCTTTAAATTAATGCAAAACCTCATCTCTTGTCTTTCTGTCTCTCAAACTGTCAACCTCATTCGTCTCAAACTCACTCATTCTTCTCTCTCTCTCTCTTTTTTCTATCTTCCATGGAAGAAACCAATGGACGAAGAGAAACTCACGATTTCATGAACGTCAACGTTGAATCTTTCTCGCAGCTTCCTTTCATCCGCCGTACTCCGCCCAAAGAAAAAGCAGCCATTATCCGTCTCTTCGGCCAAGAGCTCGTCGGAGATAACTCCGAGAACATATCTGCAGATTCTTCTGACCAAACGTCTACCAAGAACGATGAGAGCTCTGAGAATATCAAGGACAAGGAAAAGGACAAGGACAAGGAGAAAGACAGAGACAAAGACAAGGACAAAGACAACAAAGACAACAACAACAACAGGAGATTCGAGTGTCACTACTGCTTCAGAAACTTCCCTACTTCTCAAGCCCTAGGTGGACATCAAAACGCTCACAAACGCGAACGTCAACACGCCAAACGCGGTTCCATGACATCATACCTTCACCATCATCATCAGCCTGACCCCCACCACGTCTACGGCTTCCTCAACAGCCACCACCACCGTCACTATCCCTCGTGGACGTCGGAACCTAGATACTACGGTGGAGGAGGACATCAAACATCGTCGTATTATTCAAGAACTACTCTTCCTCCTCCTCCTTCTTCAAATATCCCACCGACAATAAACGGAAGTCCATTAGGTTTGTGGCGTGTACCGCCTTCCACGTCAGCAAACACTATTCATCATGGCGTTTACTCAACTTCACCAGCTTCAGTGTTTAGGACGCATGAGCAAGAGACGACTAAGGAGCCTAACTGGCCGTACAGATTGATGAAACCCAATGTACAAGATCATGTGAGTCTCGATCTCCATCTTTGACATTTTTCTTCTTCTTCTTTTTTTTAACTTATAGCCGTGATGAGACGAGAAAACAAAAAACAAGAACCGGCATGGTGTGTAGATCTTGAACCTTTATGAGGTTTTCACATTCTAATGCGTTTGTACTATTAATAAAGGAATAATATTTTGGTTAATTAGTAAGATATATGTTCATCCATTTTCCTCTCACGTGTGTGTGAATGGTACAATTATTCACTTTTTGTTTGTTTTCATCTGTTCATTTCTGTGTTCTGTTACGGATTCAAGATTCTATATCTTTCAGAGAAAGAGGAACATTAATTAAGAGCCATGGAAGTCACACACGTACGTACTTTCTCTCTGTTGTTGCAGTCGAGAGAAATCTTAAGTCAAAATTGTGTATCTTAACCATTAAAAACCCAAGAAGCCTCTTTAGATGCAAATGCTTTAAGGTCTCTGTCTAATTAAACGATCTTTTACCGAATCAAGAGGCAACGAAGAAAGCTCAAGGATGGGTAAATGCAGATGTTGATGATGATTCGGTGACTGTGGGGATCACTGAAGACAATGGACAAGACAAAAGGAGTGAGAGAGAGAGAGAGAGGGAGAGAGTTGAGAAGTGAAAGTGGTCCATGATTACAAATGTAGAGTTAGCCAAAGAGAGCTTTCACATCTTTCTCAACACACAGAACCTAAAGCTAAAGCTTTTCCTCAAAAGCTTTCTTCTTTAGTTTCTTTTCAAACCTTTTTTTGGGCAATTCAAAGAGAATCATCAACTAACAAGCTGTATACCATATTTACTTGTTCATTTCTCTACCCATATACTCTGATCATCAATACAAAATGGACTTTAAAAAAAAAAAAAGTAGTTAGAATCAGCGGCACATGACCATGTTTCTTCTTATTGCCTCCATAGAACAGCCTTTGAATGAAGTCTATATGCCCAAGGCCTACAAGAATCAACAAATTATTAATCTTCTTCTATCTGAGAAGAAGCAATGATATCAATCCTCGTACCTAACATCTGACCTTCAATGGGTTACACTAATCAAACATTAAAGACAACCATATATAGCTCTACGACTTTTGCATAGACAAAGAAAATTCAAAAGCTTGACTTTTCTAGTTTTGGCAAGACTTCAGTCACAAATATATGTGGCATTGCCTCACAGTACTATAACCATACCACAATACGGATCTTTTGGCAAAAACTCGTGATGGTTACAGATACATAACGCCTATTTACTTTAGAATTACCAGCTGTGGTACGTTTCATATCAAGGCTAACCGATATATAAAAGTTAAACGACAGCTACACTTACTCTATCAAGAGTGATAATTCCAAAAGAACAACTTTGGATACTCTTACAGGTAATGCAGTTTACAAGTACTGAGATTGAACAGCAGAAGAAGTACTTTTGTTCTCAAGTTATTTATGTCCTGAAACATTGTAGTTGTAGCATATTTGCTAATGTGTAACTAACGTAACGCAAGAGGTACGTTCTTATGATACCACCAATTATCCTAAAGCTTTCAAACAAGTCTTAAGCAAATTATTGTGATAACAGGTTGCAGAAAGTGACATTGCAAAATTTCTGACCTTAAGTCTTTTTAGTCGCGGAACAGGACAGTCGCTGTCTATTTTACGGGGAAGGACCAAACGGTGCAAACTCAGCCTGTCAATCAAAAGGAGGAGAGATAAGGATTTTTCTAGACAAGTCTTATGGATGGTTTTGGAACAAGTTTTTGCAATAAGGATGTATATCATCACATGGGAACAAAAACACCAAAGGCAGAAGAAAAGACATATCAGCCCTCATGGGAACAGTTGTTTGGATGATACAAAACTGCAGAGATTAAACCAGAGAGCACAGTACCTCTGAGAATTACGTGATGCTTTTATCAAATTATGGAAAATTTAAGGATACTAAGTGAATGAATGCTGTCAAAGAGTTAACATCAAGAGCAGCTATAAAAGGACCCCACTAGTTAATGCAATGGAGAAGGAAGCATGTGATGAACAACATGATAAAAGAAGCACATAATAAAGACGTGTGAAGAGCATACACATTATATAACCTTAGGACCACTTTCTCTGCTCTCCTGTTTTTTTTTTCCTTTTATATAAGATATGTAAAAGGACTAGTGGAATTTAAGGAACATCGGCCCACAACCCTAGGAAAGTTGCAACTTGAGGATGATAGTTCGAACAGTACACATCTCAAACCCCTTAAGAAATAAAAACTCAACTCAATCTGTTTTACACAACACTGCAACCTGCCAAAATGGTCTTATTTTGGTGACCAAAAAAATCTACATAAAATTCCACCTACCCTATAGAGTATAGACCATGTGGTTAATCCTTGGGACTATGATTTCTTATACCACTAATTTTCAATAACTACTTGGCTTGCACTGTTGATCACTCGGAATCTCAGATGATCTTATGTCAGGATTCAGGAAAACAAATCAAAAGTTGTATTCATATGCAAAGGTAGCTACTGAGAAGACATGGTTCATGACTGCTTGTAAAATATGACCAGGATGATATTGTATAGATGATAAGAGTATCTTTATACAACACCGTTAAGAATCAAATACCATGGCATTAGTAGCAATGTACAGGGTATAGAAGCAGTTTTGAAGATGGCAAACAAAACCAAAACGTGAAGATGGAGAGGAACTAAAAGACATTATATTTGGTATAACTATGTTGAAGAATTAACATTATAGATGTGGTTCTCAAGAATGTGACTTGAAAAGAAAACCAAATAGAAGAAGAGATCCTGAAATAAGCTGCTTTAGCCAGAGGAGTGGAAAAGATTTTCGTTTATATCTGTGCATGACTTCAATTTACCTCTTCTTTTTGAGTTCGAGAGAGATGAGCTTCTTCGATACGGCGGGTGAGCATAGAAATTCCATAATGTGAAGCACTTGAAGATGCATAATACGAGGTGACTGTCAGCTGTGCAAACTTCGGAAGTGCATAACCTACCAGATATTATACAAAAACAAAAGTTCAGGTGCTTTCTTGAAAGAAAACAGATAGGCATATACCTAAAACAAAAGCATACGTGCAAGAAGCTACTAAATACCTACTACCACCTGGCATTTGTGCGTTTTAAACAGATAGAGGAAAATCAATCCTCTTGATGGTTTACATAATTAATGCAAGTAATTCACCTAAGGGTTAAATTTGCAACTCTACACTGTGCGGCACACCTTAATTCGTATTCTAACCAGACACTAGTGAAAAAAATGATCATGGCTCATACAATTTCTTGCATTAAAAAGCTAAAACTACAAAAGTTTCTAAACGAACAACATACTGTAAGTTCAAACACACAAGTTCTGAAGGCCATTGCACAAAAATTCAGGACAAAAAGACATTTAATCACTAATGCAGGATATATAAACAATAAATATTTAGGCACAAGAGAAGCGAGTGAGCCAAAGAAGATCATGATACCTCCAAACGCAGCTCCAACACCTGAATATACTAGCAGCAATGGAACCTATAAGGAAAAGGAATGAAAATTCATACGAGATACTGTCAACAGACAGGAAGAAACAGGCAGAATTTCAAAACTAGAAGACAATGAAAGAGAAATTACATACCCCCACAAGAAAAGAGAGCCGCTTTGACCCTGGAAACCGATTTTGAAGATAGGGGATCCCTGAAAGACCAAAGAGATAAGTTATACTGTAGAAATGATATATATATGACGACATGAGAATCATGTGATACCTGTATTGAAAGCATGGACGGCACTAAGCAATCCACCAATACCAGAACCAGCCTATATAGCACAGGAGATACCTAGTTAGAAACAGAGTAGTACAACTAAATGCTCAATCATAAAAATCAATTTCCATGCTATCCAAAAGGTCATGGACTCATGGTATTCCCAACCAAACAATACTAAAAAGAAAAGTCAAAACCCAACAATGTGAATGAAAAATATCGGTGAACTGAAAAAAAATTAGAGAATATGATGCTCTGCACCCAACAGCCAAGACAAATAATTTCCAGTGAAAAAGCTTAAACACAATACTGATCAATCAGACAGCGCAATAGACCAAATTAACACTAACCTAGAAAAAACCATCTCACAAGTCAATGTGAAAAAAGGTTAAACCTTTACATGGCCAGCAGAAGAAATCAATAATCACAACGCAATCGCCTAAGATAGAATGAAAATTCTCATTCTCAACCTAATTACATCTAAAATTCAGCTGATTGTCCACACAAAACCCAATTGCATAACACCAATCAGCTCATATTGCTCAGTTAAAGAAATAAAGAAGACATTTTTTTCACAGAAAACAGCTAAAACAACCACTAAAGAGAATTCCAAAAGAGATGAATGAGATATGGGGGAATGCTAAAACTGACCACTGCAGCAGCATCGTGCAAAACTGGAGTAACCATCCACTCTCCTTTCTCCTGAGAAATGTTTTTTCCACAAAGAAACATATTCTCATACCCTCTTAACTCAAAAAACCACAAAAACACTGGAAAAAAAACTAGGCAACAAACTCACTGAATTAGGGTTTAAGAGAGAAAGGCAACGAGGACATCGAGCTGAACCCAGACCAGGATTCATAGTCGGATCATAATCAAGATTCCCACGTCGAAGCTTCTCTTCGTATACTTCTCTCGTTCCCATCCTCCCTCTCTCTCTTCTCCGATCACCGTCTCTCCGAGAATGTTCTCCGCCGTGTTGCCACGCCCATCCATAACTAAAGCCTTCTTTACGCAACTAATTAATAATGGGCCTAATGGGCTTTTTTATTACGGCCCAAATAGACACAACTACGTCATCGTCATCGTCTTCCCCCAAATTCATTCGAGATGATGCCCTACAAAATTCTGGCTGCTATCTTCTTCTCCTCGATTTAGTACAGAAACTGTAGTTTTATCAATGTACTCCCTTTCGTTTCCATCTTCTTCTTCGTCTGCCCTTTTACCTTCTCTGTTTGCTTTTGATTCTTCGCGTCTTGTCTCTTTGCAACCAAAGAAGCTAACTCGTCTTCAAAGTCACTTCTTTACTCCTAAACATGTTTCGTTTTCACAGTCTAATGTCTCTGGTTACAAAGCGTTTTGTGTTTCTTCTTCAACTTCCCCACCAGAAGGAACAGTCTCAGTAGTCGATTTCCATGAGAAAGATTGGTCTTTTCTCGAATCTATGGAAACAGACTCCACTGAACATACCGAGAAGATCGAAAAGATCATAAAAGCTGGAGAAATATCAGAATCCTCGAGGGTTTTGGTTTCAATTAGCTCAGAGGCCTTCGTTGATCGTCTGGTGGAATCTTCACCTACTCAGCTCTTGCTTATAGTCCATGACTCTCTTTTCACGTTAGCCTGTGTCAAAGAGAAGTACGACAAAGTCAAATGTTGGCAAGGGGAAATGATCTATGTCCCTGAGAAATGGTCTCCATTAGACGCTGTGTTTCTTTACTTTCTTCCAGCTTTGCCTTTCGACCTCGACGAGCTGTTCAAGACACTCTCTCAACGTTGTTCCTCAGGTACAATGTTTTGACCTTTCTTCACTCTCTCTCTCTCTTTGTATCTTTGGCTAACAATTGTTTGGGGTCTTAGTTTCTAACACATTCCGGTCTAATTCTTGGATCAGCTGCACGAGTAGTAATCAGTCACCCGCAAGGTAGACAAGGCTTGGAGCAGCAAAGGAAAGAGTTTTCAGATGTGGTCGTCTCTGATTTACCTGATGATTCCACATTGAGGGATGTTGCTAAGAAGCATTCATTTGAGCTAACCCAGTTTGTTGATGAGCAAGGACTTTATCTCGCTGTTCTGAAATCCTCCAAACAATAGATTATGTCAAAGAGACCATCATCATAAATCATCTTTTGTATGAGATCTATATAAAATATTTTTTTGTTGCCTGTTTGTTTGTGTTGTGATGAAAAGTACACCCAACAATGGAGAATTATTCTTTCTTGAGTAAAACAAAACCTTTGAAATATGCAGAGATCTTTACATGAAATAAAACAACCAAAGGTATTTTACTGCGTTCTCCATGACGCCAAAACAATCCAAGATATTGTATAAAAACTTTTAGAAGATAGAAAACCTCAATCTGTTACTTGTCTCAAACAAGTTGTACTCTTCACCAACTATGTTCTCTTTCTCCTTCTTACTATTGCCGTTAGGATCACCAAAGACATGATCTCCTGAGAACTGCAACGAGAAATCCCCTAAAATTCCATCTTTTGAATGAGCAGGATTCGACTTACTTCTTGTTGATAGAGCAACCGGGCCACCAAAGTGGAATAAGGAGAAGTTTTCCTCACCATCAGTTTGTAGACCTCCGCTCCTTGGAGTTTTCATCACAGGCATTTCTTTTAATTTCCTCTCATCTGCTTCCTTCAGATAACTGTGCTCTGATGGCTCAAGAGTTTGAGCTTGGTCCACAGTGTTCATTGTGGTGGTTTCAGCAAACGGATGGAAAACTGGAACTGGCCCGGAGTTGAAGAAAGGGGCTGCTGAATGGTTCAATGGGGTCCAGTACTGCACGCATAGAGGGGACTCTCCATTCAGACTGTATCCAAGAGGACCAGTGTATACATAATGGTTAGGATGAGGATATTGCATTAATCCGTTGGCTGGAGCTGCAGACCATGAGACTGGAGCTTGATGATAGTAGCCCATTGTTGAAGGAGTCTGGAAGACTGATGACAATGGTATACTCTGGTTAAGCATTTGGGGATACATCATGTTTTGTGGCTGGGGCAAGTAGGAACCAGTATTAACACTTGGTACCATATTTTCCATGTTTTGGCTGGGAACCATAAAAGGAGTTCCTGCTAATTTGCTTTCCTTGTTGTCAGCTGGAAGGTTGGACATATTCTTAATCCTTAAAACGTCTCTTTCATCAATACTCTTCTCTGTCACTTTCTCTGCCATCTTCTCGTGACAGTCAGGCATATCGTTCCGAATATCCACTATATTCTCCCTTCCTTCAGATTGCGGACTGGCATCTTCGGAATCAGACATTGAGGATGATTCACTGTTTCCGTTGTTTGAAGAAGCTGTATTGCTATCTCCTTCACTGGGACATGAAGAGCAATTGTCTGAACTGGAGGTTCTACTCATCATAGGATCTTTTGAGTACAGGTCATCAATCTTCTGTATTATGTGAACTTCCATCTTCTTGTCTTCCTCGGTTGAACTACTAAAATTCCCATTACCCAACTTATCTGTAGCCTTGCATAGAGACACTATGTCAGCTGACTTCACAACGGAGCTAACATCTTCAGTCTCTTCTGACTTAAATGTTGAACATGCAAGTAAAGATATGTCAGAGTTTGAGCTGTTTCGTGGATGCTTCAGCTCCACGGAGTCCAATACTTTTCTCACATTTACTGGGTCCATCATAGAAGCGTTTTGACTGTTTCTCATTTTGCTTCTTATCTCTCGTCGATTATTTGACTGCGTATACCTACTGGCTCGGTTCAGCTTGGAGATATCCAGATCAGAGTCTGGTTTGAAGATTGCTGTGGGTTCTCGCATGCCTCTGGTTGCAGATATATTAGAATCTACCTTTTCCCGGTAACCATTAATGGGTTTGCAACTGCAAGAATGGTAACCATATCTCTCACCAGTCCTGTCGTCTGAACATTGGAACTCCTCATGAGACCTA